>NC_053449.1:30018203-30039204 GCF_007990345.1 Gossypium hirsutum
ATCAAGATTCACTTTCTTGTTTTCAAGAAAATCAAGAAATCGAATCTTGGCCCAATTTTGCTGTTCGGAGCGATTTCAAGAATCAAGAAAATCAAGATTTCAAATCTTGGAAATCTTGGTCCAAGAAACTGAATCTTGCAGCCAAAGCGCGTTGGATCTCCATTACGAGCGTCAACAACCCAATTTTGGTAGGAGATGGATCACAAGCCCAAATTCTTAAAGGCGAGGCCCAATAAGCAAATTCTCAGCCCAATCAAGAAATCCATACATATTTAGTTGAAAATCAGGCCAAAATGTCAAAGGGCCCAATTTGTAAACATTTTAGTTGTTTAAGTTAATTTTTAAGTTTTAGGAATATCACATGTTAAATTCGGCCCAAAACAGCCCAATAGGATGCATGGCCGAATTTTCCTTTGTTTTTTAATTAAGTTTAAATTTTTAAGTTTTCTAATTAGATTAGGATTTGTTGGAGGCCTATATAAGCATTGGCCAACCACCCTTTGTAATCATCTTATTATTATTTTTTTATCAAATTTTAGATTTGTTGAGTGCAGAATTTTCTTTGGGGTTTTCTCCAAGAATTCTCTCTTGAGTTTTCTTTAGAAGTTGTTTTAACAATCTTTTGATTGTGGGAGCCATCTTCAACCTTCTTCTTGCCATCGATATTCTTTGGAGGGGAGATTAGAGCCGTTTGAAGAGATTAGTGAAATCTTTCGGGATTTCAAGGATCTTTAGGACTTATCCTTTAATTCTTGCTGTTTTCGATTTCTTTCTTTACTTTTCTTTGCTTATACTTGTGCCGATTTCTCATCTAATATTTTGCTGTTCTTGTTTGTTTTCCAGCATTGATTAAACTCAAGATCTCATCGTTTAAGTTGTTCTCCTATTGGCAGCACCCATTCGAACCCAAAAATCCCCAATTCCTAGGGTTTGGCCGATTGGATTTCTTTCAATTTGGGAATCAATTGATTGCTGGAAATTGGGCATTCTTGGCCGAATCAATTCCTTGGCAGATTCGCATCTTTTCTTTCTTCTCAATTTCGTTTGATTCATCGATTCTATTTCTTTTCTTCTTGCTGATCTTTTAATTGAATTTGGGAATTTTAAATTCAAATCTGATTCGGTTTAATCTTAATCTTTGTTTTTGATTTCAGATCTATTCTTCTAGATCTTTTGTTGGAGTTTCTGTGACTTGGCAACTCGATCTTGGTCCACGCGCAACCTCGTATCAAGGTAGATCAATTTTATAGGCATTATCGTTGATCCGCTCGAGTACTTGGAAAGGCCCATCGCCCCTTGGGTCCAACTTAGTCTTCCTTTTTGTAGGAAATCGTTCTTTCCTCAAATGGACCCAAACCCAATCTCCGGGTTCTAGTACAACCCGTTTGTGCCCCTTGTTTGCTTTGTTGGTGTTGGCGTCATTTGTTTTGGCTATTCGCTGTCTAGCCTTCTCATGTAAGGATTTCACCAACTCAGCTTTCTGTTCGCCATCTAAATTCATAACGTGATCAAGAGGTAATGGCGCAAGATCAAGTACTGTTAGTGGGTTAAAACCATAAACAAGTTCAAATGGGGAATAACCAGTTGTAGAATGAATAGATCTATTATATGCAAATTCAACAAATGGTAGGCATTCTTCCCAATTTCTAATGTTCTTTCCCACAACAGCTCGTAATAAAGTCCCTAAGATTCGATTAACTACTTCAATTTGACCATCAGTTTGGGGGTGACATGTAGTAGAATAAAGCAATTTAGTACCAAGCTTACCCCACAATACCTTCCAAAAGTGGCTAAGGAATTTGACATCTCTATCAGAAACAATTGTTTTAGGGATGCCATGAAGTCTTACCACTTCTTTAAAGAATAAGTCTGCCACATGTGTAGCATCATCTGTTTTGTGACAAGGAATAAAATGTGACATCTTTGAAAACCTGTCAACAACAACAAATATACTATCTCTTCCTTTTTTTGTTCGAGGCAAACCTAAAATAAAATCAATGGATAAATCTACCCAAGGTGAAGTAGGAATCGGTAGAGGAGTGTAAAGGCCATGAGGCATTACCTTAGATTTTGCTTGTTTGCATGTAATGCACTTGGAACATACCTTTTCCACATCCTTCTTCATATGTGGCCAATGGAAGTGTTCTTGCAATATGTCTAGTGTTTTGGCCACTCCAAAATGTCCCATTAATCCCCCACTATGGGCCTCATGAATCAACAATTCTCTCATGGAACACTTTGGTATGCATAACCTGTTTAAACGAAAAAGAAAGCCATCTACAAGATAAAATTTTTCAAAAGCAGTATGTCCACAATTCTTATAGATATGGCTGAAATCAGTATCATCATCATATAACTCTTTAATATGTTCAAACCCTAAGACTTTAGCATTCAATGTAGTTATTAAAGTATATCGTCTAGACAAAGCATCTGCGACTACATTATCTTTACCTGTTTTATATTGAATCACATAAGGGAATGTTTCAATGAATTCTACCCATCGGGCATGTCTTTTACTCAACTTACCTTGTCCCTTTAACCATTTAAGAGACTCATGATCTGTATGTATGACAAACTCATTAGGCAGCAAATAATGTTGCCATACTTGAAGTGCACGAACTAATGCCAATAGTTCTTTGTCATAAGTCGAGTAATTTAACTGTGCACCGTTCAATTTCTCACTAAAATAAGCAATAGGTTGCTTATCTTGCATTAAAACGGCGCCGATTCCAATTCCTGAAGCATCACACTCAAGTTCAAAAGTTTTAGCAAAATCAGGTAATTTAAGCAAAGGAGTAGAACATAACTTAGCTTTTAGAGTTTGAAAAGCTTTTTCTTGGGTTTCACCCCATTTGAAACCCACTGATTTCTTTATAACTTCAGTCAATGGGGCAGCAATAGTAGAGAAATCTTTCACAAATCGTCTATAAAAACTGGCTAAACCATGGAAAGATCTCACCTCAGTTACCGATTTAGGAGTCGGCCACTCCTTAATTGCCTTAACTTTGTCCTCGTCGACATGAATACCTTGAGCACTAACTATGAAACCTAAGAATATTAGTTTATCACAATAGAATGTGCATTTATCAAGGTTGGCAAATAATCTTTCAGTTCGTAGAATATTCAAAACGGTTCGAACATGGAAAACATGATCATCTAATGACTTTGAGTAAATTAAAATATCATCAAAGTAAACTACTACAAATTTACCCACATGTAGCCTCAAAACATGATTCATTAACTCATAAATGTACTAGGTGCATTAGTAAGGCCGAAAGGCATAACTAACCATTCATACAATCCAAATTTTGTTTTAAAGGCTATTTTCCATTCATCCCCTTCCCTCATTCGAATTTGATGATAGCCGCTTTTTAGATCAATTTTTGTAAATATTATTGAACCATGTAATTCGTCAAGCATATCATCAAGTCGAGGAATTGGGTGTCGATACTTTACCGTTATCTTGTTGATTGGGCGACAATCAACACACATACGAAACGTACCATCTTTCTTTGGCACCAATAGGACAGGAACAGCACAAGGGCTTAGGCTTTCACGAATGTACCCTTTGTCTAGTAACTCTTCAACTTGCCTTTGCAATTCCTTTGTCTCCTCGGGATTGCATCTATAGACTGGTCGATTAGGAATCGAAGCTCCAGGTACTAAGTCAATTTGATGTTCAATCCCTCGTAAAGGTGGTAAACCTTTAGGGGCCTCACTAAAAACATCCTCATAATCCTGCAAAAGAGATTTAAACACACTAGGCAAATTTTCATTAACGTTAGATAAAGATAAATAATTTTGCCTAAACCTCACAAGGATACAAGGCTGTTTATTGAGTAGGGCTCTTCTCACATCTTTTTTTGTTGCCAAAAGATTTTTTTCGCTCATTTTACCACTTGAGGATTCACTCACCTTTGGGCTTTTTAAATTGTGACTTTTTTCACTACTAGCCTCTTTTCTCTCTGTCTTTTGTTCTTGCCCTTTCTCCCTTACCCCCTCACAAAATTTCATCATCTTCAATTGATCTTTGTATACATCAGTGGGATTTAAAGGAGCAAAAGTGAATTTCTTACCTTTAAATACAAGGGAGTATCGATTAAGTTTACCTTGGTGTGTAACATCACGATCAAATTGCCAAGGTCGTCCAAGGAGCAAGTGTGCCGCATGCATTGGGACCACATCACACCAAACTTCATCTTCATAATTGCCGAGCTTAAAAGTGACCAAGGACTGTTTTGTAACTTTTACTTCGGAACATTCATTAAGCCATTGAAGGTGATATGGTTTAGGGTGTTTGGTACAAGGCAACTTTAAAGAATCCACCAAATAACTACTCACTACATTCGAGCAACTCCCACTATCAATAATGAGTGAACATAAGTTACCTTTAATAAAACACCGAGAATGGAAAATATTGGTCCTTTGGCTCTCATCTTCTTTCATCTGAATGTTAAGGGTTCGGCGAACTACAAAGCAATGGAAATTAGCAAAGTCCCCTTCTTTTGGTGGTTCGACCAACTCTTCGCCATTATCACTGTCATCCACAAGTTCTGGCATATCTGGATCTGTTTTATCAGAGTCAGAAGTGTACTCACCATTATCTTTCAGAAGAAGTAATCTCGTGTTAGGGCATTCCCTACTATAATGACCACGCCCTTTGCACTTAAAGCACTCAATCTCACGAGTCCTCTTCGAACTCGAATCTCCTAAATTGGGCTGCTTAGAAGGTGTTTGCGTTTTAACAGGAGCCCTTTTTTTCCAATCTGATTGCTTACTTCCATTACTCAAAGAAGACTTGTTAGTAACGAAAGGTGATTTTGAGCTCTTAAAATCAGAATTGGAATTGTTACCTCGGTAATATTGCAAAGTCGAGAAGGAACCAAACCTTTGTTCCTTTAGTTGTTGCTCGATCTTAATGGCTTTATGAACTGCTTCTTCCAAATCAATGTAAGTTTGTAGCCTCAATGTATTAGCTATCGGCCTGTTCAAACCATCAATAAATCGAACCATAGTTGTTTCTTTATCCTCCCCCACATTAGCTCTCTGAATGAGCATCTCCATCTCTTTAAAATATTCATCCACTGTCCTACTACCTTGGATAAGTCTTCTCAGCTTTGTTTTAATTTCTCTATAGTAGTGAGGTGGAATAAACCTTTTACGCATAATCTGTTTCAACTCATCCCATGTCGAAATCTCACCTTCATAATTCCGATGGCGGTTTACCCCAAGTTAAGTCCACCAACTTATGCATAATCAGAAAATTCCAGTGTTGCTAACGCTACCTTTTCATCATCCGGACATTTATAATACCGAAACATAAGTTCAATCTTAGATTCCCATTCACAATAAGCGTCAGGATCATTCTTACCATGAAATTGGGGAATTGTGAATTTCGGTTTTGCCAAAGAAGGTTGCCCACGATCATGAAAATCATCATCCATTCTAGTGACTCGTCGAGGGCCGCGCCTCTGGGGTTGGTTATCCCTATCTTCTTTGATTGGATCTCGATATTGAGGTTCTTGATTCAATCGCACCTCATTGATAGTAGCAGTCAAAGCTCGAAGAGTAGCAGCCTGTTCTCCAACTGTTGTTGGAATTTTTTAAATATGTCACTATTATTATCACCTGTAGACATTTTTTTTAAAACCTGCAAAACACTCAACACTCAAAAATAAAAGTTATCAAACCTCACCGTTAATCACTCAAAAAGAAAAAATCAAATTCTCAATGAGGTCGAATTCAATCTTGTGAGTTCTTTATCAGAGTTTATATCAACCAATTAGAGAGTGTGAACCAAACTACCAAAGAATCCTAATTTGCACTAGGATGCCAAAAACTGACGAGACACCAAGTGATTCGTGTTGCACCAGGAAGGAGTTGTGCACACGTGTAAATCCTACTAACACAAGAAAAAAGAAGGTGTTAGATAACGTAATGGAAGAATAAAAGCAAACAAATGAAAACCTACAGCTAAGAATCAATAAAAATTGCTGAAAATAGAAAACCCGAAAAACTACGGAGTAACTTGACAACTTCGTTCGAGGTGTTCCTGATCTCTAAAAATCATGAAATTAAATCTGGAATGTCCTTAAATATTGAATTTTTGATCTGGAAATTTTGGACACCAAATTCAACCCGCTGAATCTTTTTTTAAATTTTTATTGAATTTCATCTTTTTTGATTTTTTTGACTTTTTTGACTGATTTTTTTGCGGGAATAATTTTTTTGTATTCAATCACAGTGCCAAAAACATGTATGTAAAATTTCAGATCAATTGGACAACGTTTACCCACTCAAATGAATTTTTTTGAAGAATTTTTCTGGGTAAAACTGCTATTTATGCTTTAAAAAATAGAGACAGTTTAGAAATCAACCAAGAAAACCCAAAACACCCAAAATCTGATACCAAATGATATAGGATTGCGCGCGGACCAAGATCGAGTTGCCAAGTCACGAGAAACTCCTACGAAAGATCCTAGACGAACAGATCTGAAATCAAAAACAAAGATTAAGATTAAACCGAATCAGATTTGAATTTAAATCCCCAAATTCAATTAAAGGAGCAGCAAGAAACAAAGAAATAGAATAGATGAATCAAACGAAATTGGAAGTATAGAAAGATTGCGAATCGGTCAACAAATTGATTCGGCCAAGAATGCCCAATTTCTAGCAATCAATTGATTCCCAAATTGAAGAAATCCAATCGGCCAAACCCTAGGAATTGGGGATTTTTGGGTTCAAATGGGTGCTGCCAATAGGAGAACAACTTAAACGATGAGATCTTGAGTTTAATCAATGCTGGAAAACAAACAAGAACAGCAAAATATTAGATGAGAAATCGGCACAAGTATCAGCAAAGAAAAGTAAAGAAAGAAATTGAAAATAGCAAGAATTAAAGGATAAGTCCTAAAGATCCTTGAAATCCCGAAAGATTTCACAAATCTCTTCAAACGACTCTAATCTCCCCTCCAAAGAATATCGATGGCAAGAAGAAGGTTGAAGATGGCTCCCACAATCAAAAAATTGTTAAAACAACTTCTAAAGAAAACTCAAGAGAGAATTCTTGGAGAAAACCCCAAAGAAAATTCTGCACTCAACAAATCTGAAATTTGATAGAAAAAATAATAATAAGATGTGTTTACAAAGGGTGGCTGGCCAATGCTTATATAGGCCTCCAACAAATCCTAATCTCACAAGTAACTAATAAAAAATTAAACCTAATTAATAAAATAACAAGGTAAATTCGGCCTTGCACTTATATGGGCTGTTTTGGGCCGAATTTTACATGTAATGCTCCTAAAGATTAAAAAATTAAATTAAATAAGTAAGATGTTTACAAATTGGGCCCTTTGACATTTTGGCCTGATTTTCAACTAAGTATGAAGAAATTTCTTGATTGGGCTGGATTTTGGTTATTGGGCCTCGCCTTCAAGAATTTGGGCTCGTGATCCATCTCCTACCAAAATTAGGTCGTTGACGCTCGTAATGGAGATCCAATGCATTTTGGCTACAAGATTTGGTTTCTTGGACCAAGATTTCCAAGATTTGAAATCTTGATTTTCTTGATTCTTGAAATCTCTTCGAACAGCAAAATTGGGCCAAGATTCGGTTTCCTGATTTTCTTGAAAACAAGAAAGTGAATCTTGATTTTCTTGTTCTCTCGTGTATGCATCTAAGGCCTTGCTAACAAGCTCTTGAATGGTCCTATTTAGTTTGGACCGCATTTGTCGGGCCTTTGGCAATTTGAGCCCATCACGTTCTTGAACTTGGATTGGGCCTTTATGACTCGTATCAGCTATTGACTTCTCCTTTACAAGCATGTATGGTCGGCATTAAGGGAGGCATGCAAGAGACGTGATACGAACTCATCTCGTGATGTTTTGAGTCGTATGTGTTGCCCAATCGTGAATTTGAGTAAGGCTAAGTTCGTTTCTACAAAATAGAAGAAAGGCTACAAACAATAGTTTAAAAGGGAAATAGGTTTAACAACAAATGGAAAATTTGGCTAAGGGTAGAGAATGAACCAACAATAGAGATTGTTGATCCGAGTCTCAAAGTAGCTCTTAGGTGAATGGCGGTTTAAGTAAACAACAAAGAAAAGACCTCGACCCACTATCAAGAATGATAGGAACCTTGGTATATGATGAACCTCGACCCACTATCAATGATGATAAGAACTGATGTGAGCTTGCCTACGAACCAAATGGAGAACGAACAAGAAGCTATTAAGCTGCCCATTGGTCCAATAACGCGAGCTAGAGCTAAACGATTTAAAGTTGCTATTTTAGCATTGGTGGAACGGATTGAGGAAAATGAAAGCAAAGAGCTTAAAGACGAGCTGAATATTTTCAACTTCTTTGAAGTTGAAATTCGTTCTAGCTAATTAAATTGCTGCTGGATTTTAAACCATTTAAATAAGCATTTAATTAAGTCTTATTACAGCTTATTAATATGTTTTTATTTAATATAAGTGTTTAATATGTCTTAATTTAGTTACATTAAAGATGTCTTGATTTCATTTAGTTTGTCTAAATTATTACATGTCTTAAATCTGTTCAACCGAATTTGTGTCATGCTTTATTAATATTTAAGTTGTTTCAATGTTAAATTAGGATGTTCACATTATGTATTTACTTAGTTCAGCTTAATTTGATTGAAATTAATTAAGTTCATGTGTGTTTTTAGGTACAGCCAAATTTGAAGATTCATTGGGCAGATTCATGCATGAAGATTCAATGGATGTGAAGATGCATGCATGTTGGGTTCAATGCACCAAATGATACATGCATGACTATATTAAAGATGGTGTGCTGATTGTTGAAGTTCTCTAAGTGACCATTCGGCCAAAAGAGATGATTTTCCATTCTCCAAAGCTGCCATTTATTTCCTTCACATTGCTGGGTACATTGTGGCTATTCGGTTCATGATGTTCACACCTTATGGTCATTCAAAACCGTCCATTCACACTTCCAAATGACTGTTCAAGTTGCTAATTAATGATGGTAATTTTTCAGCAAGAGTTGCTTCATTATTGACCTTATTAAACTCCATTGGCCGAATGTAGCTGCTGCCAATTTTCCAAGTTCGTTGAAGCTCTTCCTTGGTCTATATTCAGCCGAACATTGATTCAAGACCATTCATGGATCTTAGCTCAAAATTAGTTCAATGTTTACTTAGTTTTTAAGTATTGAACTTGACTATTCGGCTACTAGTCACTTAAGCTATAAATAGTTCTTGAATTTCTTGTAAAAGGACTTTTTGCCAAATTTCTGAATGAAATATAATTTTAGTGAGAAATTCACTCTCTTTATTCTCCAAAGCTCAAATTGACTTATCTTCAACGAGTGGCGTCAATCTGACTTTGTTCGAACTTATCACCCATTGGTGTGGCGTTCTTCATACCGTAGGTTCCTATTTTGCTAAATAGAGGGTCTCGGTTTTTATCCTATTTCCATTTCTTTCTTTGAAAACCTTAAGCCCGGGTCCTTATTTGATAATAAGGGTTCGATCTTGTTTCATCGAATTACCCAGCAAACAACAACCCATCAAACTCCTTTGTTCCTAAAGCCATCCAACTTCAAACACCAAGACTTGAATTTGATTCAATTCCGACACTACCTAATTTCGATCGGGAAAGATTACGACTCGTCTTTACATCCGAAACGAGCTCGTATCAAGAACCTTGGTATATGATGAACGCCACACTATGAAAGTGATAAGTTCGAAAACAAGAAATGGATAGACGCCACAAGCTATGCTTGATAAGTCAAATCAATTCCGAAAGAACAAAGAGAATTGGATAGCTCACAATTCAAATATTTCATCTATATTCATCAAAAGTTCTTCCTCTCTATGGCTGATTACATCTATTTATAATGCTAAAACAAGGTAACCGAATGGTCAAAAACATCCACTTAATGTGCCATAAAAATTGATGTCTTTTCTTATTCTTTGAACCAAATAACTCCTTCCATAAAATCACTTTAATTCAGCTGATTTGAATGTTTTTAATGGCTTAGAAAATGACTCTTGAATTGTCCTTGGCTAGTTGAATAGACACATCTCTTAACCAGCTCCTTAATGACATTCAAAGGCTTGATTAATTTCTCTTGAAAGCTCCAAAAATGGCTGGAAGTGGAAGAGTTGCTGCTGAATTTTAAAGGGCATAAAATGCTCTTTAAAAACTCCTTTAATGATTTTAAGCTCCCTTTATAACAGCCCCTTTAATTGTAACTCAAAAGAACTTGAACAACCACTTAATTAAATGTGTAACAGCCTTGAATTGTATCCACTATAAGCTAAAAAGTCACCTGCAATAAACACATTAAAATGAGTTTATTAAACAAATGAAAACACTTATTAATCATAACAAACATTAAACTTACTTAAATAAATGAACTAAAACATATATGCAATAATTATTCCAGCAACTAGTTTAATTAAAGAAGCATAATTAAATGAACTTAACTCATGCATCAATAAATAATCCTAGGAACTAGATTAATTAAGAACAACACTTATTAAATAAAGTTCAACAAAAACACTTATTAATTAAAACTAAGATGAGTTGAATAAATGTCCAGCAACTCATTTATTAAACTAAGATGCTTAAATGCATGGTTTTGAAATGCAAATTTAACTAACATGAAAGTTACATAATTAAACTAACTTGACTTAATTTAATGATGCAAACTTAACTAACATGAAAGTTACATAATGCATGACTTTATTAAATGCAGAACACATATTAATGATGTGCAAACTATGACATAATTAAAAACACAAACTAAAATAACTAAAAATTAATGAATCAAAGTCCTTATTTTCCAGCTGCCAAATTGACAAACTGAAATTAAAAACTTCATTTTGCACTTGGGCCCCTCGAGTTTGGGCCAATCTCGGTAGCATCGAGTTTTGTCGTAACATGATGCGACCGGGATCGCATCAAGACGACCATTTAATGAGCATAAGCTGCTAATTTCTTTTTCCCATATGCCTTTCTCGTGAACATCAAAGGGGCTTCCGTTTCACTCTCCAAAGCACCTTGGAAGATGCCACCAGCAGCTATGTAATTTCCCCACCTTTTTGGCCATTCGGTTCCATGTGTTCACACTCATGGTTGTTCAAATGCATGTGTTCACACTTCTTGACCATTAAGCTGCTCATTAAATTTAGAACTATTTAGCTGATCAAGGAAGCTTCTTCAAGGCTCATAAACACCCTTGGCCAAACATACATTGTCCCTTTTCAGCTTACGAGGCAACTTCATCAATTTAGCTGAATTCTAAGGCATCTAGAAGTGGCTATTGGCGTCACCCATGCTCAAATGAGCTTCATGGAAGTTACCTGGAAATTTCGAGGAAATTTTAGCTCATTAAAGCTGAACTAAGTTGTCCATTCATGTGCTTAAAGTCCATCCAGCTATCCTTGAACTTAGCCTATAAATAGAGACTTCCTTCATTTTGTAAAGGACTTTTGAAACTTTGATTAATGTTTATACATTTTGTGAGTTTTTCAACTCTCTTATTTTGTTTTAGACTCAAGTAGACTTATCTAGCTTGCTAGTGGCGTCTTCCTTGTTTCTTCGAACTTATCACTCAATCCCGAGTGTGGCGTTCAACCATTTGATACCTCTGGTTCCTAACTCTTATATGGTACGGAGGCGCGCGCGGACCAAGATCGAGTTGCCAAGTCACGAGAAACTCCTACGAAAGCTCTAATCGAACAGATCTGAAATCAAAACAAAGAATAAGATTAAAAACAAATCAGATCTGGAAATTAAGATCCCCAAAACAATCAAGAACAGCCAAGAATCAAAGATCTTATGAATAGATGTTTTCGGAATGCAAAAACACGAAATCAATCTCCAAGATTGATTTTCAACAAGCCGAATCTGTCCAAGAACTAAACCGATGAATAAAGCCCCAAATTCCAGCAACCTAAAACAGTCAGTTTTGACAAGAAGAATTCGACAAGATTAATTGGAAAAGATAAGTTTAGTCGAATTTGGCTACCAAGAATGAGTACCGATCGATCTTTTTGAGTAATAAAGATGGCTGGAAATTCACAAGAAGAATAAACAAGTTAGATCAAAAGAATCGGCATAAACAGAATTTAAAAGAAAAGAATGAACAGCAAGAAAGTAAATTGAAGTCCTAAAGATCCTTGAAATCCCGAAAGATTTCACAAATCTCTTCAAACGGCTCTAATCTCCCCTCCAACGAATATCGATGGCAAGAAGAAGGTTGAAGATGGCTCCCACAATCCAAAGATTGTTAAAACAACTTCTAAAGAAAACTCAAGAGAGAATTCTTGGAGAAAACCCCAAAGAAAATTCTGCATTCAACAAATCTAAAATTTGATAGAAAAATAATAATCAGATGTGTTTACAAAGGGTGGCTGGCCAATGCTTATATAGGCCTCCAACAAATCCTAATCTCACAAGTAACTAATAAAAATTAAACCTAATTAATAAAATAACAAGGTAAATTCGGCCATGCACTTATATGGGCTGTTTTGGGCCAAATTTTACATGTAATGCTCCTAAAGATTAAAAAATTAAATTAAACAAGTAAGATGTTTACAAATTGGGCCCTTTGACATTTTGGCCTGATTTTCAACTAAGTATGAAGAAATTTCTTGATTGGGCTAAATTTTGGTTATTGGGCCTCGCCTTTAAGAATTTGGGCTTGTGATCCATCTCCTACCGAAATTGGGTCGTTGACCCTCGTAATGGAGATCCAACGCGCTTTGGCTGCAAGATTCAGTTTCTTGGACCAAGATTTCCAAGATTTGAAATCTTGATTTTCTTGATTCTTGAAATCGCTCCGAACAGCAAAATTGGGCCAAGATTCGATTTCTTGATTTTCTTGAAAACAAGAAAGTGAATCTTGATTTTCTTGATTTGAGCCCATCACCTTCTTAAGCTTGGGTTGGGCCTTTGTGACTTGTATCATTCCCCCCTTCCTCAAAAAGATTCGTCCTCGAATCTAAAAAAATCAAATGAAGTCGACTTTCCTCGATCGAACGGGACTAATGGCAATTGAGTCCACTGAAAAGAATAGCCATGAAATAGTAAATAGCAACGCAAACAAGCTTGTAGTACAATTATAAGCATAATAGAACAGGTATAACGCATGTGAATGGACAGATTCAGATTACCATGCCTTAATCGACGGTCTATAGATTCACTCACACATGCATTATCAAAAACAAGAATCTTTTTATCAACCATCAAAATAGATTTATCATCAATAAATAAAATAGGACAGTCAAGCACGTTTCGATCTAAGTGTTCATCAACACGATCTTTGTCGCTATCCGAGGAGTACAAAAGTGTTTCAAAGGTTTCAAGCATCTTACCTTGATAAGCAAAAGAATAAGGGTCGATTTTACCTTTTTCATTTAAAACAAACCTTCGTTCATCGGGGGCATAGTGTAGTCGAATCTCCGTTGTTGAGTTAACCTTTGTCAAATGGAACTTAAACTTCATGTACAACCACATAAACTGTTTAAGGCACGAATATAAATTGAAAACAAATTTTGAAAATTTCGTTACCTTATTCTCCAAAACAGATTTGGACAAATTCGAGAATTTTACACAAGGTAAATCAAGAGAATAACAAATCACGCTTCTTTTCGTAATGACTTTATCAACCACAATCGAAGAGTAACAATTAATCGGATCAAAATGAGGGGATCTTTTAAGAACTAAGTCACCAAAAGTTTTATCAATAATTTTCAAATCTGCACTAGACTCGGTTTCTAAAATTTCCTTACCTCGCTTACCTTCGGGATCATGTAGTGTGATTTCATCTTTGCCTAAGTTGATCGTATGAAAGCGTCTTTCATTTGAGAGGTATTGAAGTTGAAAGTTATCTTTCGATCTTTCGGGAACCTGAAAAGTAGCAACACAAGAAAAATTCATATCTTGGTTAGTGGAAACATTCCTCACTACCCTTTCCACGTCTTTTTCTTTTGTTTCTTTTTCTAATTCATTTTCTCTTCTTTCTTCAATTTCTTTTTCACTCTCAATCTCTTTTTGCTCTTTTCATTCTCTTTTTCTTTTTCCTCACTTGTTTTAACAGAATTTTTCAGTTTGATTTGGTCCTCATGGACTTGTTCCGGAGTGAACGGCACTAAGGTGAGTTTCTTTCCTTGATGCTTGAAAGAATACCTATTGGTACGACCATCGTGAGTGACTTTTCGATCTAGTTGCCATGGTTCTCCTAGCAACAAATGGCAGGCTTGAATAGGCATTACGTCGCACGCAACTTCGTCTTGATACTTACCGATAGAAAAGGCGATGCGCACTTGTTGAGTGACCCTAAATTGGCCTTCATTGCTAAGCCCTTGTAGTTGATAAGGTTGTGGATGCTTGGTAGTGGTTAAGCAAAGCTTTTCCACCATCGTCGTGCTGGCTATGTTCGAGCAACTTTCACCATCAATAATAACTCTACAAAGCTTACCTTGTACATGGCAGCGAGTATGAAAGAGATGTTCTCGTTGCTGCTCGCTCTTTGGTTTTGCCAAAGATGATTGTCCACGATCATGAAAATCATCATCCATTCTAGGGACACGTTGAGGGCTGCACCTATAGGGCTGGTTATCCCTATCTTCCTTAATTGGATCTCGATATTGATGTTTTTGATTCACTCGTACCTCATTCAAAGTAGTATTCAATGCTTGAAGTGTAGCATTTATTTGTGTGATTGCAGCAGTATGTTTGTCTAACTGTTGTTGGGCTTTCATAAGTGCATCATTATTATCACCTTTAGACATCTTCAAAACCTGTAAAAATAAACACTCAACACTCAAAAATAAAAGTTATCAAACCTGATGCAACCTTAGCCCAGGAAATTACTACCGAATCCATTGAGCTGCCACGAGGACCAATAACTCGATCACGAGCTAAGAGATTTCGAAATGCAATAGCAAGCCATGTGGAACGAGCTTGGGAAGAGGGAGTGGCCGGATTTGATAGTCGTGCTTCAAACCGTTCAAAAGGCGTTACTTGCAATTTATTGCAAGCTGAATTTGTTTCTTTTAATTAACTTGTTTTAGTTTAATAACTAAGTTTCTGATCAATTAATTTAACTTATCTTAAAGTTTTAATACATGAGTTAGTTATTGAACTTTATTAAATAAGATGCTTGTTAATTGATCTAGTTCCTAGGATTATTTATTGATGCATAAATTAAGTTCTTTAAATTATGCTTCTTTAATTAAACTAGTTGCTGGAATAATTATTGCATATATGTTTTAGTTCATTTATTTAAGTAAGTTTAATATGTGTTATGATTAATAAGAGTTTTAATGTGTTTAATAAACTCATTTTAATGTGTTTATTGCAGGTGACTTTTTAGCTTATAGTGGTTACAATTCAAGGCTGTTACACATTTAATAAGTGGCTGTTCAAGTTCTTTTGAGTTACAATTAAAGGGGTTGTTAAAAAAAGGAGCTTAAAGATCATTAAAAGGAGTTTTTAAAGAGCATTTTATGCCCTTTAAAATTCAGCAGCAACTCTTCCACTTCCAGCCGTTTTTGGAGCTTTTAAGAGAAATTAATCAAGCCTTTGAATGTCATTAAGGAGCTGGTAAGAGATGGTGTCTATTCAACTAGCCAAGGACAACTCAAGAGTCATTTTCTAAGCCACTAAAGACATTCAAATCAGCTGAATTAAAGTGATTTTATGGAAGGAGTTATTTGGTTCAAAGAATAAGAAAAGACATCAGTTTTTTATGGCACATTAAGTGGATGTTTTTGACCATTCGGTTACCTTGTTCTAGCATTATAAATAGATGTAATCAGCCATAGAGGGAACAACTTTTTGCTTAATATAGATGAAATATTTGAATTGTGAGCTATCCAATTCTCTTTGTTCTTTCGGAATTGATTTGACTTATCAAGCATAGCTTGTGGCGTCCATCTTTTCTTTGTTGCTGAACTTATCACCTTTGGTGTGGCGTTCAATATACCTTTGGTTCCTATCATAGTTGATAGTGGGTCAAGGTTCCTTTCCTGTTTCCTTTAACCGAAAACACCTAAAGACCATTTTGAGATTCGGGTCAACAATTCGTTATTGTTGGTTCATTTTCGATCTTAGCCAATTAATTTGTTATTGTTTCCTCTTTATTTTGTTTATTACCTTTGTTTGAAGCCATTATCTCTATTTTGTTTCATTTTAAAACCGAAACGAATCCATCCATACTCAATTCACGATTGGGCAACACATACGACTCAAAACATCACGAGACGAGTTCGTATCAAATTGGTATCAGAGCTAGCGAATTTGGAGTAACAATCGACATTGTCGGCAATACGGTATAGTAGTTTCTTCAAAAAAATTCAAAAAAAAATTCAAAAAAAAAAATTTGGTTTCCATTCAAACTTAAGAGATTGGATATCAAGTTGAAAAAAAAATTCGTGAAAAAAAAAATTTTCGTGAAAAAAGAAGAAAAAGCTAGTTTTGAAATTTTGTTGTTGTTTGCTGCCCAAATTATAGTTATTACTACCTTCTACTATTTCGCCACATCCAACCTTTCATTTCTTGATTCAAGCCTACTTTCCTTTGTCCTACAATATTCTTACCAAGCCCAAACATCAAGGTTGTAAGCCGACCCACAACAACTGCTTTTTAAGTTTAAATAATTCCTAAGAACTTAGAGAGGAGGAGTGAGTGGAAAGAGGCAAGAGAGTGGTGAGTTTATTCGAGAGTATAAAAGCCAAGGAAGTGAGATTTCTTTGTGAGTGGATAGTGAGATTCTTTGTTGTGAGTTCATTTAAAAAAATATGTCACGAAGTCCGGAAAGAAATCAAAATGTGGAAGGAGGGTTCCATCCCGTAAGCAATGTTGGAGGAGGAGTGCCAGATCTTACCCTTCAAGCAATTATGCGAGAGATGGAGCGATTATTTGATAGAAAACTTGAACCAATAGAAGATCGATTATATCGAGTTGAGAGACGAGAACAACGTGAGATGACTCCGGAAGATGGAAGACAAGAGCGAGAACGTCCAATTCAAGATCCTTATGAAGCAAGTGGACAAGAAAGTGATCACTCATCTGCCCAAAGTGTACGACGTCGAGGCCGTCAATGACAACGAGGTCCTAAAGATCGTGAACGACCAGATGACAATCTTAAGAATATCAAGATGACAATTCCACCATTCCAAGGTAAGAATGACCCTGAAGCTTATTTGGAGTGGGAAAAGAAGATTGAGCTTGTTTTTGATTGCCACAACTATTCGGAGAGTAAAAAGGTGAAACTCGCGGCAATTGAGTTTTCTGATTATGCCATAGTGTGGTGGGACCAGCTTGTAACTAGTCGACGATGAAATGGTGAAAGACCCATCTCTACTTCGGGAGAAATGAAATCAGTCATGCGGAAAAGATTTATTCCATCATACTACCATCGAGATCTTTATCAACGACTTCAAAACCTTACTCAAGGAAATAGAAGTGTTGAAGATTATTATAAGGAGATGGAGATAGCGATGATTCGAGCTGATATCAAGGAGGATCGAGAGGCAACCATGGCTAGGTTCCTTGCGGGTTTAAATCGTGACATTGCCAACATAGTTGAACTACAACACTATGTTAAAGTGATGGACATGGTTCACATGGCGATTAAGGTTGAAAAGCAACTTAAGCGAAAAGGAGTTAGTAGACCCTATGCCAATTCTTCAACCAACAAATGGAATCAAGGAGTCAACAAACCCCCTGTTGGAACAAAAGAGCCGACTGTAGCAGTTAAATCAAATCAACCCATTGGAGAGACAAGTCGAAATAAAAATGAGCAAGCGCCAAATCGCACGAGAGACATAAGATGTTTCAAGTGTCAAGGCCGAGGGCACATAGCTAGTCAATGTCCCAATCGACGAATTATGGTGATAAGAGCTGATGGAAAAGTTGAGTCGGAGGAAGAGGATGAAAATGAACCTGAAATGCCATCCGATGATGAAGATTTAGAGTTACCCGTTGAAGGAGAAATTCTTGTGGTGAAGCGTAGCCTCAGTATTCAAAGTGTTGAAACTGATCAACAAAGGGAGAATATTTTTCACACTCGATGCCACATTCAAGGCAAGGTATGTAGTATGATCATTGATGGTGGTAGCTGTACTAATGTAGCTAGTATTATGTTGGTGGAAAAGCTAGGTTTGGCTACAACTAAACATCCAACTCCATACAAGTTGCAATGGCTAAATGATGGAGGTGAGCTGAAAGTAACAAAACAAGCTGTCGTGGCATTTTCTATTGGAAAGTACCAAGATGAAGTGGTGTGCGATGTAGTTCCTATGCATGCGGGACATCTACTTTTGGGACGTCCATGGCAGTTTGATAGGCGCGTGATCTATGATGGTTATACAAATCGCTATACATTCAAGCATCGAGGCAAGAATGTAACTTTAGCGCCATTGACTCCAAAGCAAGTGTACCAAGATCAATTGAAGTTGAAGGAAAAGATTGAAAAAGAGAGAGACAAGAAAAATGAAAAAAAGAAAGAAAAAATTGAGGGAATGGAGGTAAAAGTACAAGAGGAACAAGAAAGTCAAAAAGAAATTGAGAGTGGTAAAATGAGCGTATTTGCGAGAGAAAAAGAGATAAGAAAATCATTGTTGTTGCATCAACCCGTACTTGTACTTATGTACAAGGAATGCTTATTTGATGCTAACGAACTTGATAATTCTTTACCTTTGTCTATTGTTTCTTTGCTTTAGGAATTCAAAGACGTTTTCCCGAAAGATGTGCCAAGTGGATTGCCTCCTTTTCGAGGTATTAAACACCAATAGACTTTATTCCCGGAGCTACAATTCCAAATCGACCAGCTTATCGAAGCAACCCAGAGGAAACTAAAGAGTTGCAACGACAAGTGGCGGAATTAATGGAAAAAGGCTATATACGGGAGAGTTTAAGTCCATGTGCGGTTCCCGTTCTGTTGGTGCCTAAAAAAGATGGTTCATGGAGGATGTGCATAGATTGCCGAGCTATCAACAAAATTACCGTCAAATACCGACATCCCATTCCTAGACTTGATGATATGTTAGACGAGCTTAATGGAGCAAAATTGTTCTCTAAGATTGATCTGAAAAGCGGGTATCATCAAATTCGTATGCGGGAGGGGGACGAGTGGAAGACTACGTTTAAGACTAAATATGGTTTGTATGAGTGGTTAGTGATGCCTTTTGGCCTCACCAATGCACCGAGTACTTTCATGAGGTTGATGAACCACGTTTTGAGGTCATTCATTGGTCGTTTTTGCGTAGTTTATTTTGATGATATTTTAATTTACAGCAAATCATTAACTGAACATCTTGAACATTTGCATGCTATTTTGAAGGTTTTACGAAAGGAAGTATTGTATGCAAACCTTAAGAAATGTAACTTTTGTACTGACAAAGTTATTTTTCTAGGTTTTGTTGTAAGTGCGAATGGATTAGAGGTGGACCAAGAGAAGATTAAAGCAATACAAGAATGGCCACGACCGAATAAGATCAGCCAAGTTAGAAGCTTTCATGGCCTTGCAAGCTTCTATAGGAGGTTTGTACCGAATTTTAGCACTCTTGCTGCCCTATTAACCGGTATTATAAAAAAAAATTCACCTTTTATTTGGTCTGATGAAAAAGAATCTGCTTTTGTTAAAATCAAAGATTGCTTGACTAATGCTCCACTTTTATGTTTGCCGAATTTTAACAAAATTTTCGAGGTAGAATGTGATGCTTCTGGAATAGGAATAGGTGCGGTTTTAATGCAAGATGGGCGACCGGTGGCTTATTTTAGCGAGAAACTTAATGGAGCTACGCTCAATTATCCCACATATGACAAAGAAATGTACGCATTGATATGTGCATTAGAAACATGGCAGCATTACCTTTGGCCTAAGGAGTTCGTTATACACACGGACCATAAGGCTTTGAAGCATTTGAGAGGGCAAACTAAGCTTAACAAAACGACATGCAAAATGGGTAGAATTCTTAGAATCCTTTCCATATGTGATTAAGTATAAGCAAGGTAAGGAAAATATCGTTGCAGATGCTTTATCGCGAAGGTATGCTCTTTTAAATTATTTGGATGTTAAGTTACTTGGTTTTGCTTATTTAAAGGAATTATATGCTGATGATTCTGATTTTGGAGAAGTTTAGAAGTTATGTGTGCAAGGTGCGTATGACAGGTACTATCAGCAAGATGGATTCCTATTTCGAGAAAATAAGTTGTGCATACCCCAAGGATCAACTAGAAATTTGCTGGTTCATGAAGCACAAAGTGAGTTTAATGGGACATTTTGGTATTGCCAAAACTTTGGCCGTTCTTCAAGAACACTTTTATTGGCCAAAGATGAAACGAGATGTGGCTAAAGTGTGCAATCGCTATATTGTTTGCAAGAAGGCGAAATGAAGGGTCCAGCCACATGGACTCTATACTCCATTACCGATTCCAGAAATGCCATGGATGGATATTTCTATGGACTTTGTTTTGGGTCTTCCTAGAACAAAGAATGGAAAAGATTCTGTGTTTGTTGTAGTTGATCGGTTTTCAAAAATGGCTCATTTCATTACATGTAACAAAACTGACGATGCTTTAAATGTTGCCAATCTATTTTTTAGGGAGATTGTACGATTGCATGGAATTCCAAGAACCATTGTTTCGGATCGAGACACTAAATTTCTCAGCCACTTTTGGAGGACTTTGATACGACCTCGTTTCGTATGAAATAACGAGTCGTAATATTTCCCGATCGAAATTAGGTAGTGTCGGCCTTGAAATAAATTCAAGTCTTGGTGTTTAAAATTAAATGGCTTTGGGAAACAAGGGAGTTTGATGGAGTGTTGTTTGCTGGATATTTCAATGAAAACAAGTCGAACCCTTATTAGCAAATAAGGACCCGGGGCTTAAGGTTTCAAAGAAAGAAAGGATTTGGGATAAAACCGAGACCCTCTATTTAGCAAAATAGGAACCTACGGTATGAAGAACGCCACACCAATGGTGATAAGTTTGAAACAA
>NC_053449.1:30039704-30089063 GCF_007990345.1 Gossypium hirsutum
AGCTTGCCTACGAACCAAATGGAGAACGAACAAGAAGCTATTAAGCTGCCCATTGGTCCAATAACGCGAGCTAGAGCTAAACGATTTAAAGTTGCTATTTTAGCATTGGTGGAACGGATTGAGGAAAATGAAAGCAAAGAGCTTAAAGACGAGCTGAATATTTTCAACTTCTTTGAAGTTGAAATTCGTTCTAGCTAATTAAATTGCTGCTGGATTTTAAACCATTTAAATAAGCATTTAATTAAGTCTTATTACAGCTTTATTAATATGTTTTTATTTAATATAAGTGTTTAATATGTCTTAATTTAGTTACATTAAAGATGTCTTGATTTCATTTAGTTTGTCTAAATTATTACATGTCTTAAATCTGTTCAACCGAATTTGTGTCATGCTTTATTAATATTAAGTTGTTTCAATGTTAATTAGATGTTCACATTATGTATTTCTTAGTTCAGCTTAATTTTGAAATTAATTAAGTTCATGTGTGTTTTTAGTACAGCCGAATTTGAAGATTCATTGGGCAGATTCATGCATGAAGATTCAATGGATGTGAAGATGCATGCATGTTGGGTTCAATGCACCAAATGATACATGCATGGACTATATTAAAGATGGTGTGCTGATTGTTGAAGTTCTCTAAGTGACCATTCGGCCAAAAGAGATGATTTTCCATTCTCCAAAGCTGCCATTTATTTCCTTCACATTGCTGGGTACATTGTGGCTATTCGGTTCATGATGTTCACACCTTATGGTCATTCAAAACCGTCCATTCACACTTCCAAATGACTGTTCAAGTTGCTAATTAATGATGGTAATTTTTCAGCAAGAGTTGCTTCATTATTGACCTTATTAAACTCCATTGGCCGAATGTAGCTGCTGCCAATTTTCCAAGTTCGTTGAAGCTTCCTGTCATATTCAGCCGAACTTGATCAAGACCATTCATGGATCTTAGCTCAAATTAGTTCAATGTTACTTAGTTTTAAGTATGAACTTGACTATTCGCTACTATCATTAAGCTATAATAGTTCTTGAATTTCTTGTAAAAGGACTTTTGCCAAATTTCTGAATGAAATATAATTTTAGTGAGAAATTCACTCTCTTTATTCTCCAAAGCTCAAATTGACTTATCTTCAACGAGTGGCGTCAATCTGACTTTGTTCGAACTTATCACCCATTGGTGTGGCGTTCTTCATACCGTAGGTTCCTATTTTGCTAAATAGAGGGTCTCGGTTTTTATCCTATTTCCATTTCTTTCTTTGAAACCTTAAGCCCGGGTCCTTATTTGATAATAAGGGTTCGACCTTGTTTCATCGAATTACCCAGCAAACAACAACCCATCAAACTCCTTTGTTCCTAAAGCCATCCAACTTCAAACACCAAGACTTGAATTTGATTCAATTCCGACACTACCTAATTTCGATCGGGAAAGATTACGACTCGTCTTTACATCCGAAACGAGCTCGTATCAGTTGGTATCAGAGCTAGCTAAATTAGGTACGTAAATCGTAGCTTCGAAAAAAAAAGAAGGAAAAAAATTGCAAAAAAAAAAATTGCATACGGTCTAGGTGCGTACGAAAAGAACGTGAAATATCCGTAAAAAAAAAAAAAGAGTCTGGAATCACTTCAACAAAAATTTTCCGAAATCATATTATACACCCTTTTATACCCCTTTGAGTGAAATTTCACACTATTAAAAAAAAAAATTTCAATTCGTGAATTCATTTTATACGCCACATCTTGAAACCTTTCTTTCTTTCGAGCCTACCCTAAACCATACGATTTTCCTTTGTTTAGCCTTTGAAGCCGACCCACAAGTGGGATAAGTCTAAGGTAGCTTTTTAGAATATCGAGAGTTGGATTTGAGAGGTAAAAGGCAAGAGAGTACATTAAGATAAAAGCCGAAAATAGAGTGAAACACGAGAGGAGTGAATTTTTTTTCTTGTGAGCGAATTTGTGAGGTTTTTGTGGTGAGGAAATATTTTGTTCTTATTTTAAACATGTCTAGGAGTCCGGATCGTCGAGCAACAAGTGGAGGAGCTTCGAATGCTGCTGGTAGAGGAGTAAACCTTCAACCGAGGAGAAACGTTCCCGGAGGTGGAGTGCCCGATCTCCAAGTCCAAGCAATCGTACGAGAAATCTCTCGTCTGTTCCAACCTCAATTCGATTCTCTCAATGAACGAATGGAACAAATGGAGGAACAAAGCCAACGTGCGAACACCCCTCCTATTCCGAGAAGAGAGCGAGAACGTCCATGGCAACATGCAAATGATCTATATGAACAAAGTGACGATGAAAGTGATCGAGGTTCACGACAAAGTGCAAGGAGACGAGGTCATCGAGCACGAGAACAAAGAGATCGAGAGAGGCCCGATGATGATTTAAAGAATATTAAAATGGCGATTCCTGCTTTTCAAGGAAGATCGGATCCCGAGGCCTATCTTGAATGGGAGAAGAAGGTGGAATTAGTTTTTGAGTGCCACAATTACTCGGAAAGCAAAAAGGTGAAGTTAGCTGCTATAGAATTCTCCGACTATGCCATAATATGGTGGGATCAACTCACGTTGAGCCGAAGACGCAATGGAGAACGTCCCGTGTCTACATGGGCGGAAATGAAAGCAATAATGAGAAAGCGTTTTATTCCTGCTTACTATCACCGGGAGTTGTATCAAAAGCTCCAAAGCTTAACTCAAGGCCAACGAAGCGTGGAGGATTATTACAAAGAAATGGAAGTGGCCATGATCCGCGCCGATGTGGAGGAAGATCGAGAAGCCACCATGGCTCGATTTCTCGCCGGCCTTAACCGAGATATCGCAAATATCGTCGAACTACACCACTATGTTGAGGTTATTGATATGGTCCATATGGCCATAAAGGTCGAAAAACAACTAAAAAGAAAAGGTACGTCACGAACTTTCTCTAACACTTCTTCTATGCCTAGGTGGGGGCAAGGGACCAACAAACGTGACATACCAAGCCGAAACAAAGAAGTAAGTGGTGCCACCAAGTTCAACAAACCGATTGCCGAAACGAGTAAAGGAAAGATGGAAGCCCAACCAAGTCGATCTCGAGACATAAAATGTTTCAAATGCCTTGGAAGGGGCCACATCGCGAGCCAATGTCCAAATCGGAATGTGATGTTTGTTCGAGACGATGGCGAGATTGAATCTGAAAATGAACAAGAGAAGGAGGCCATTGAACAAACCGAAGATGAAGAAGATGTTGAACAAGCCGAAAATGGAGAAATATTGGTGGTGAAGAGAAGCCTTACTTTGCAAGGTGCCGAAAACGATCAACAACGCGAAAACATTTTTCATACGCGATGTCAAGTGCAAGGTAAGATTTGTTGCGTTATAATTGATGTGGGAAGTTGTACAAATGTGGCAAGTTCAATGATGGTGGAGAAACTCGGATTGGCCACCATTAAACATCCCCATCCGTATAAACTCCAATGGCTTAACGATGGTGGAGAATTGAAGGTAACGAAGCAAGTGTTGATTTCGTTTACAATTGGGAAGTATCAAGATGAAGTTATGTGTGACGTCGTACCAATGCATGCGGGGCATCTTCTTTTGGGGGCGGCCTTGGCAATTCGACAAGCGAGCAATTCATGACGGATATACAAACCGATACTCTTTCAAACACATGGGACGAATGGTGACGTTAGCTCCATTATCACCGAAACAAGTGTATGAAGATCAACTCAAAATGAGGAGTTCGATTGAAAAATCAAAAGAAATCGAGAGAGAGCAAAAAAATGAAAAGAATAAAGAAAAGAGTGAAGAAAAGAAGAAAAACAAAAAGATGAGTGATAAAAAAGAGAGAGTGATTCAAAAGAAAAAGAAACGAGTGATGAAAATGAAAAAAAGAATTTGTTGGTAAAAGAGAGAGAAGTTCGAAAATCGATGTTATTGAAACAACCATTATTGGTTCTTTTGTACAAGGAGAGCTTGCTTGGCACTAACGAATTTGATGATAAGTTGCCCTCTTCTATTTTGTCTGTGTTGCAGGAATTTCGAGACGTATTCCCGGAAGAAATCCCGAGTGGGTTACCACCTATTCGTGGAATCGAACACCAAATAGATCTTGTGCCGGGAGCCGCGATTCCAAACCGACCTGCTTACCGGAGCAATCTTGAAGAGACGAAAGAATTACAAAAGCAAGTAAATGAACTCCTTGAAAAGGGCTATGTGCGCGAAAGCCTTAGTCCATGCGCCGTGCCTGTTTTGCTTGTCCCGAAAAAGGATGGAACGTGGAGGATGTGCGTGGACTGCCGTGCTATAAACAAGATAACTATCAAGTATCGTCATCCTATACCACGATTGGATGATATGCTTGACGAGCTAAGTGGCGCAAGTCTGTTTTCAAAAATTGATCTTAAGAGTGGTTATCACCAAATACGGATGCGTGAGGGTGATGAATGGAAGACTGCATTTAAAACGAAGCATGGGCTTTACGAATGGCTCGTTATGCCATTTGGCTTAACGAACGCCCCAAGCACGTTCATGAGGCTTATGAATCACGTTCTAAGACCTTTTATTGGTAGATTTTGCATCGTATACTTCGATGATATATTAGTTTATAGTAAAAATTTAGATGATCATGTTTTACATTTGAAGGCTGTCTTGGAAGTATTGAGGAAAGAAACTTTGTATGCTAATTTAAAGAAATGTGAATTTTGCACTAACAAGGTTGTGTTTTTAGGTTTCGTTGTTAGTTCGGAGGGCCTTGAAGTCGATCAAGAGAAGGTCAAGGTGATCCAAGAATGGCCCCGTCCGACGAATGTCTCCTAAGTCCGAAGTTTCCATGGATTAGCAAGTTTTTACCGTCGATTCGTGCCAAACTTCAGCACCTTAGCCGCACCCTTGACTGGAGTTATTCGTAAGAATTCCAACTTCGTTTGGGGAGAGGAACAAGAAAAATCCTTTTTGAAAATTAAAGATTGTCTAACTCATGCACCGTTATTAGCTTTGCCTAATTTTGATAAAACCTTCGAGTTAGAATGTGATGCCTCAGGTTTAGGCATTGGAGCCGTGTTGATGCAAGATGGACGGCCTATTGCCTATTTTAGTGAGAAACTCAATGGTGCCGTCTTAAACTATCCGACTTATGACAAGGAGCTCTATTCGTTGATTCGAGCCTTAGAGACGTGGCAACACTATCTTTGGCCCAAAGAATTCGTCATACATACCGATCACGAATCCTTGAAGTACTTAAAGGGTCAACACAAGTTGAATAAGCGGCATGCTAAGTGGGTAGAATTTCTCGAATCTTTTCCATATGTTATTAAATATAAAAAAGGTAAGGAAAACGTAGTGGCTGATGCACTATCTCGAAGGTATGCGTTGTTAAATATTTTGGATGCTAAGTTAATGGGGTTTGTATTTCTTAAAGATTTATATGTCAACGATGCTGACTTTAGTGAATTCTTTAGGTTATGCGCAAAGGGAGCTTACGAGAAGTACTATCGACATGATGGGTACTTGTTCCGAGAAGGAAAGCTTTGTATACCCCAAGGTTCCGTACGAGAAGTGTTGATCGAAGAATCTCATAGTGGAAGATTAATGGGGCACTTCGGAGTTGCAAAGACGTTAGCCATGCTCAACGAACATTTCTTTTGGCCTAAGATGCGACGAGATGTCGAACGGTTTTGTAATTGATGCATTGCATGCAAACGGGCTAAGTCACGAATTAAGCCCCATGGTTTGTATAAGCCATTGCCTATTCCCGAAACCCCTTGGTCTGATATCTCAATGGATTTCGTGCTAGGTTTACCGAGGAGTAAAAATGGCCGAGATTCAATATTTGTGGTTGTAGATAGGTTCTCAAAAATGGCTCATTTTATAGCATGTCATAAAACTGATGATGCCGTGAATATTGCTAATTTATTTTTCAAAGAAGTGGTCAGGTTGCATGGCATGCCTAGGACGATTGTGTCCGACCGAGACGCGAAGTTTCTTAGCCATTTTTGGAGGACACTATAGGGGCGCCTTGGAACGAAGTTGCTGTTTTCAACCACTTGCCATCCGCAAACGGACGGCCAAACCGAAGTGGTCAATCGGATTTTGTCTACATTGCTTCGAGCTATCATCCGAAAAAATTTGAAGGCTTGGGAAGAATGTTTACCACATGTGGAGTTTGCGTATAATCGAGCTATTCACTCAGCTACCAAATTTTCTCCTTTTGAAATCGTTTATGGTTTCAATCCGTTAACACCATTTGATTTAATGCCATTGCCTTCTAACCAATTTGTGCATGTAGATGGAAAGCGTAAAGCTGATTTCGTCAAGCAATTGCACCAACGAGTTCGAGAAAACATTGAGGCAAGGACCAAGAACTATGAACAACATGCTAACAAAGGTCATAAACGAGTTGTGTTTGAGCCGGGAGATTGGGTGTGGTTGCATATGCGCAAGGAAAGATTTCTTATGCAACGACGATCTAAACTACTTCCGAGAGGGGATGGACCGTTTCAAGTCCTTGAACGAATTAATGACAATTCTTATAAATTGGACTTGCCTGGTGAATATAATGTTAGCGCGACTTTTAACGTTTCTGATTTGTCTCCGTTTGATGCAGATTCCGATTTGAGGACAAATCGTTCTGAAGAGGAGGGGAATGATGTGAGCTTGCCTACGAACCAAATGGAGAACGAACAAGAAGCTATTAAGCTGCCCATTGGTCCAATAACGCGAGCTAGAGCTAAACGATTTAAAGTTGCTATTTTAGCATTGGTGGAACGGATTGAGGAAAATGAAAGCAAAGAGCTTAAAGACGAGCTGAATATTTTCAACTTCTTTGAAGTTGAAATTCGTTCTAGCTAATTAAATTGCTGCTGGATTTTAAACCATTTAAATAAGCATTTAATTAAGTCTTATTACAGCTTATTAATATGTTTTTATTTAATATAAGTGTTTAATATGTCTTAATTTAGTTACATTAAAGATGTCTTGATTTCATTTAGTTTGTCTAAATTATTACATGTCTTAAATCTGTTCAACCGAATTTGTGTCATGCTTTATTAATATTTAAGTTGTTTCAATGTTAAATTAGGATGTTCACATTATGTATTTACTTAGTTCAGCTTAATTTGATTGAAATTAATTAAGTTCATGTGTGTTTTTAGGTACAGCCGAATTTGAAGATTCATTGGGCAGATTCATGCATGAAGATTCAATGGATGTGAAGATGCATGCATGTTGGGTTCAATGCACCAAATGATACATGCATGGACTATATTAAAGATGGTGTGCTGATTGTTGAAGTTCTCTAAGTGACCATTCGGCCAAAAGAGATGATTTTCCATTCTCCAAAGCTGCCATTTATTTCCTTCACATTGCTGGGTACATTGTGGCTATTCGGTTCATGATGTTCACACCTTATGGTCATTCAAAACCGTCCATTCACACTTCCAAATGACTGTTCAAGTTGTTAATTAATGATGGTAATTTTTCAGCAAGAGTTGCTTCATTATTGACCTTATTAAACTCCATTGGCCGAATGTAGCTGCTGCCAATTTTCCAAGTTCGTTGAAGCTCTTCCTTGGTCTATATTCAGCCGAACCTTGATTCAAGACCATTCATGGATCTTAGCTCAAAATTAGTTCAATGTTTACTTAGTTTTTAAGTATTGAACTTGACTATTCGGCTACTAGTCACTTAAGCTATAAATAGTTCTTGAATTTCTTGTAAAAGGACTTTTTGCCAAATTTCTGAATGAAATATAATTTTAGTGAGAAATTCACTCTCTTTATTCTCCAAAGCTCAAATTGACTTATCTTCAACGAGTGGCGTCAATCTGACTTTGTTCGAACTTATCACCCATTGGTGTGGCGTTCTTCATACCGTAGGTTCCTATTTTGCTAAATAGAGGGTCTCGGTTTTTATCCTATTTCCATTTCTTTCTTTGAAACCTTAAGCCCGGGTCCTTATTTGATAATAAGGGTTCGACCTTGTTTCATCGAATTACCCAGCAAACAACAACCCATCAAACTCCTTTGTTCCTAAAGCCATCCAACTTCAAACACCAAGACTTGAATTTGATTCAATTCCGACACTACCTAATTTCGATCGGGAAAGATTACGACTCGTCTTTACATCCGAAACGAGCTCGTATCAAACGGGTCAAGGTCCATCTTCGACAATCCATTAAACCCACCTTAAGCAATATAAGTCCCGGGGCAATACTTCATATAGTATTGAATCGTTCTTTGCTTGAGTTCTATTTTTCCATTCCATTTTAACTATTAAATTATAAACAATATTTCTTTATTTCACCGAGCCTATCAAACATCTACCCAAACCATCTTTTGAACCCATTTTCTCAACTTTCGCTATAAAAAATCGTCTAACTCCATCTATCTACAAAATCGAACAAACTTCTCGTCGACGATCGGGCAATCAAGTGAATCGACTCAATCAACCGAGCTGGACCACATCACGAGGGAGGTTCGATGATGACTTGAAAAGCATTAAGTTGTCAATCCCTTCATTCCAAGGCCGATCGGATCCCGAAGCTTATCTCGAGTGGGAGAAAAAGATCGAGGTTATATTTGAATGCCATAACTATTCTGAGGCCAAGAAAGTTAAGTTGGCTACTATCGAATTTTCGGACTACGCAATGGTGTGGTGGGACCAACTTACAACTAGCCGAAGGCGAAATGGCGAGCGTCCTATCCAGACATGGTCCGAGATGAAGGCTGTAATGCGACGATGTTTCATCCCTTCGTACTACCATCAGGAGTTGTACCAAAAACTTCAAAATCTTACACAAGGGACGAGAAGCGTGGAGGATTACTTCAAGGAGATGGAAGTGGCCATGATTCGAGCGGATGTGGAGGAAGATCGAGAGGCAACTATGGCTCGCTTCTTAGCCGGACTTAACCGTGAAATTGCCAACATAGTTGAGTTGCAACACTACGTAGAGATCGTCGATATGGTTCACATGGCGATCAAGGTCGAAAAGCAACTCAAGATGAAAGGAGCCGTACGTGGTTATTCCTCTTCGAATGCATCTAAGTGGAACCAAGGGGCAAGTAAGAATGTTTCAACGAATCAATCAAAAGAAAATGTGGTGCCCATGAAGTCCAACAAGTCTGTGGCTGAATCTAGCAAAGGTAAGGCCATTGAAAATACTCAATCCCGAACACGTGATATTAAGTGTTTTAAGTGTCAAGGGAGAGGACACATAGCGAGCCAATGCCCAAATCGCAACACAATGGTGATACTCCCTAATGGTGAAATAGAATCGGAGGAGGAAATAGACAAGAATGAAGAAGAGGTTAACAATCCTTCCGATAACGAAGATGAGATAGAGTTTGCCGTTGAAGGTGAAATGCTCATTGTTAAAAGAAGTCTTAGTGCACAAAGATCTATAGGTGAACCGCAACGCGAGAATTTGTTTCATACCCGATGTTATGTTCATGGAAAGGTTTGTAGCGTTGTGATCGATGGCGGGAGTTGCACAAATGTTGCAAGCACACTTATGATCAAGAAGTTGTCTTTGCCGACCCTTAAGCACCCGAGTCCCTATAAGATGCAATGGCTCAATGAAGGAGTCAAACTTTAGGTTAAACCAAGCAAGGAATTACGATTACATTATATTCCTGAGAAGAGAAGGTTCATATTGCGAGAGAATGGTAAAACCGATCCTCAAATCCATAATCTCAAGGATAGACAAGGTTTGGTTTCTGAAGAACTAAAAACATCTCTATTTTGTTCAAAAGGTGATGACATTCGTGAATATGACAAATTTGATGAAGAAGTGGAAGATTATTGGCCAGTACTAAGTTTAAATTTGCAAAACTTGATTCGACTAAGTGATCTTGTTTCTTTTGGCCGATTAATATTTTTTTCACATATTTGTTTAAAAGACTTTTTGTGGATTTGTGGTTATTCGTTAAAATCTATTCGTCCATTGGATGGGATTTTTCATGGTGAAGATTTGACCAATCGATTTAATTGTTTGATTCATGAGTCTTCGAATCCATTTGATAGAGTGTGTTGTGGGATATGTGTTTATTTGCATGAACTGTTCATATTCGTAGAATTATTTCCCATGTCTAGTTCCTTGATGAATTTGGAAAATCAATGTGGAAAGGTAAGGCTTATCTATATTTTTGAATTCGGCAATAGTTCTTTTGCTCTAATTGTGATTGAAAATTTGGAAAGAGTTCGCAAGTTTGTAGTTCATTGTGTCATTCATAATTTTCTTTATTGTGTAGGTGACACTTTGAAGTGGCTTTGCCCTAAAGAGGGAGGGCAAGTAACTAATCGGTGTTATTTTCAATCTACTCATGAATTTCAGGTTGCTGGGCGCAAGTTTGTCAAATTCAACAACCAAGGGGTCTTTGCTAATGAAAGTTTCTTTGCGAGCAAGTGGCCCGATTTGGGGACAAATCGCTCTAAAGAGGGAGGGGATGATACGACCCGCCCTTGGGAACGGCCATTGCATCAGCCTACAAGCGAGGCTCGTCGTGTTTACAAGCTGGACGTAGCTCAATCTTATTTTGTGGAGCTTCATTTAGCTCGTTTCCAGCTCCTTTCAAGCTCAATGAGCTCGAACTAGCTCAATTTCATTAAGACCTTATTATAGTAGCTGAAATAATTATTTGAGTCATTTAATTAGTTTATTACAGCTCAATTAATATTCATTATTTATTTGGTTTAAAATCTGGTTGGATTTAATTATGCATGATTAATTGTGTTTTTCTTACATGTTATTAAGTTAAATTAAATTCCTACAGCTTATAAATAAGTCTTAATACATGTTTTAATGTGTCTTGTCCAAACTGAATTAATTAGACTTAGTTTAATTAATTGAGTTTTGTTTTAATTATTTGGATTAATGTTGTCTAAATTTCGTTTTTAATATGATTCAGCTGAATAATGATCAACTAAATTCATTTGTTCATGTTGTGTAGGTTGGCCGAATGTGGGTGGAAGCATTTAAGCTAGGTGCATGCATCATAGGTTCAATGAATGTGGCGTTACATGCATGAGGAATGTTCAGCTGATTTTAAATGATTCAAGAACCAGCATAATGCCGTTCACACATGAAGTTCACACTCTTGGCTTTTCGGTTTGGAATGTTCACACACAAAGACTCTTTGAAACCGAGTGTTCACACTTCATTTGGCCATTCAAATCCCTCTTAATGGCTGGTCACTTTTCAGCAAAAGATACAACTTAAATGAGTTCATTTATGTACATTGGCCGAATTTAACTTCTTCATGCACCATTCAAAGTGACCAAGGTTCAATGGGAGTTCTAGAAGCTTGTCAAGTTCAGCCAAATCTAGCTAGCACATTCAAGTGGTTCATTTGCTTACTCCTTAAGGATTGAAAGAGACCATTCGGCTAACTTAGGAGATTATTATAAATAGCTGAATTTTTTTACTTTGTAAAGGACTTTTGACATTTTAATTAGCGAATTGCTGCCAAATTTGTTAGGCATTTTCTCTCAAATTTCGTTCGAGACCCGTAAGACTTATCTAAGCTTTTTAGTGGCGTCTTTTCGAGTCTTTTCCGAACTTATCACTCCTTAAACCCGAGTGTGGCGTTCACCTTTGATACCTTTGGTTCATACTTTCCTAAGTATCGGGTCAAGGTTCTTTTTTTTTCAACCATTTCCAATTCATTTAGGTCCTATAAGTTTCGGGTCGACACTTTTCTTTAGTGTTGGTTCATTCTTGACCTCTTTGAACCATTACCAATTCGTACCAAATACCATACCATTTCGTACCCATTCCATACTATTTCGAACCAATTCCCAAATACCAAAACGTACCAGAACCAAATACCATTTCTTAATTATCCTAAATCAAACTCGTCCATTCTATTCATACCTTTTCGACTTAAACCAAATCCACATCCAACTTTGCACGAACTTATCTTACTTCTTTGAACACAAATATATTCTGTCTCCTTCTCGTCTATTCTACTTCTTCGTTTACGATCGAGAACTAAACGACTCAGACTCAACTACTAAACCGAGATTGTATGATTCATATTGCGAGAGAATGGTAAAACCGATCCTCAAATCCATAATCTCAAGGATAGACAAGGTTTGGTTTCTAAAGAACTAAAAACATCTCTATTTTGTTCAAAAGGTGATGACATTTGTGAATATGACAAATTTGATGAAGAAGTGGAAGATTATTGGCCAGTACTAAGTTTAAATTTGCAAAACTTGATTCGACTAAGTGATCTTGTTTCTTTTGGCCGATTAATATTTTTTTCACATATTTGTTTAAAAGACTTTTTGTGGATTTGTGGTTATTCGTTAAAATATATTCGTCCATTGGATGGGATTTTTCATGGTGAAGATTTGACCAATCGATTTAATTGTTTGATTTATGAGTCTTCGAATCCATTTGATAGAGTGTGTTGTGGGATATGTGTTTATTTGCATGAACTGTTCATATTCGTAGAATTATTTCCCATGTCTAGTTCCTTGATGAATTTGGAAAATCAATGTGGAAAGGTAAGGCTTATCTATATTTTTGAATTCGACAATAGTTCTTTTGCTCTAATTGTGATTGAAAATTTGGAAAGAGTTCGCAAGTTTGTAGTTCATTGTGTCATTCATAATTTTCTTTATTGTGTAGGTGACACTTTGAAGTGGCTTTGCCTTAAAGAGGGAGGGCAAGTAACTAATCGGTGTTATTTTCAATCTACTCATGAATTTCAGGTTGCTGGGCGCAAGTTTGTCAAATTCAACAACCAAGGGGTCTTTGCTAATGAAAGTTTCTTTGCGAGCAAGTGGCCCGATTTGGGGACAAATCGCTCTAAAGAGGGAGGGGATGATACGACCCACCCTTGGGAACGGCCATTGCATCAGCCTACAAGCGAGGCTCGTCGTGTTTACAAGCTGGACGTAGCTCAATCTTATTTTGTGGAGCTTCATTTAGCTCGTTTCCAGCTCCTTTCAAGCTCAATGAGCTCGAACTAGCTCAATTTCATTAAGACCTTATTATAGTAGCTGAAATAATTATTTGAGTCATTTAATTAGTTTATTACAGCTCAATTAATATTCATTATTTATTTGGTTTAAAATCTGGTTGGATTTAATTATGCATGATTAATTGTGTTTTTCTTACATGTTATTAAGTTAAATTAAATTCCTACAGCTTATAAATAAGTCTTAATACATGTTTTAATGTGTCTTGTCCAAACTGAATTAATTAGACTTAGTTTAATTAATTGAGTTTTGTTTTAATTATTTGGATTAATGTTGTCTAAATTTCGTTTTTAATATGATTCAGCTGAATAATGATCAACTAAATTCATTTGTTCATGTTGTGTAGGTTGGCCGAATGTGGGTGGAAGCATTTAAGCTAGGTGCATGCATCATAGGTTCAATGAATGTGGCGTTACATGCATGAGGAATGTTCAGCTGGTTTTAAATGATTCAAGAACCAGCATAATGCCGTTCACACATGAAGTTCACACTCTTGGCTTTTCGGTTTGGAATGTTCACACACAAAGACTCTTTGAAACCGAGTGTTCACACTTCATTTGGCCATTCAAATCCCTCTTAATGGCTGGTCATTTTTCAGCAAAAGATACAACTTAAATGAGTTCATTTATGTACATTGGCCGAATTTAACTTCTTCATGCACCATTCAAAGTGACCAAGGTTCAATGGGAGTTCTAGAAGCTTGTCAAGTTCAGCCGAATCTAGCTAGCACATTCAAGTGGTTCATTTGCTTACTCCTTAAGGATTGAAAGAGACCATTCGGCTAACTTAGGAGATTATTATAAATAGCTGAATTTTTTTACTTTGTAAAGGACTTTTGACATTTTAATTAGCGAATTGCTGCCAAATTTGTGAGGCATTTTCTCTCAAATTTCGTTCGAGACCCGTAAGACTTATCTAAGCTTTTTAGTGGTGTCTTTCCGAGTCTTTTCCGAACTTATCACTCCTTAAAACCGAGTGTGGCGTTCACCTTTGATACCTTTGGTTCATACTTTCCTAAGTATCGGGTCAAGGTCCTTTTTTTTCAACCATTTCCAATTCATTTAGGTCCTATAAGTTTCGGGTCGACACTTTTCTTTAGTGTTGGTTCATTCTTGACCTCTTTGAACCATTACCAATTCGTACCAAATACCATACCATTTTGTACCCATTCCATACTATTTCGAACCAATTCCCAAATACCAAAACGTACCAAAACCAAATACCATTTCTTAATTATCCTAAATCAAACTCGTCCACTCTATTCATACCTTTTCGACTTAAACCAAATCCACATCCAACTTTGCACGAACTTATCTTACTTCTTTGAACACAAATATATTCTGTCTCCTTCTCGTCTATTCTACTTCTTCGTTTACGATCGGGAACTAAACGACTCGGACTCAACTACTAAACCGAGATCGTATCATTCATATTGCGAGAGAATGGTAAAACCGATCCTCAAATCCATAATCTCAAGGATAGACAAGGTTTGGTTTCTGAAGAACTAAAAACATCTCTATTTTGTTCAAAAGGTGATGACATTCGTGAATATGACAAATTTGATGAAGAAGTGGAAGATTATTGGCCAGTACTAAGTTTAAATTTGCAAAACTTGATTCGACTAAGTGATCTTGTTTCTTTTGGCCGATTAATATTTTTTTCACATATTTGTTTAAAAGACTTTTTGTGGATTTGTGGTTATTCGTTAAAATCTATTCGTCCATTGGATGGGATTTTTCATGGTGAAGATTTGACCAATCGATTTAATTGTTTGATTCATGAGTCTTCGAATCCATTTGATAGAGTGTGTTGTGGGATATGTGTTTATTTGCATGAACTGTTCATATTCGTAGAATTATTTCCCATGTCTAGTTCCTTGATGAATTTGGAAAATCAATGTGGAAAGGTAAGGCTTATCTATATTTTTGAATTCGGCAATAGTTCTTTTGCTCTAATTGTGATTGAAAATTTGGAAAGAGTTCGCAAGTTTGTAGTTTATTGTGTCATTCATAATTTTCTTTATTGTGTAGGTGACACTTTGAAGTGGCTTTGCCCTAAAGAGGGAGGGCAAGTAACTAATCGGTGTTATTTTCAATCTACTCATGAATTTCAGGTTGCTGGGCGCAAGTTTGTCAAATTCAACAACCAAGGGGTCTTTGCTAATGAAAGTTTCTTTGCGAGCAAGTGGCCCGATTTGGGGACAAATCGCTTTAAAGAGGGAGGGGATGATACGACCCGCCCTTGGGAACGGCCATTGCATCAGCCTACTGATACGCCCCGGCCTCGTTGATGAATCCGAGTCGTTTTCGTTGCCCGATCGTCCAAACGATGAAGTTTTGTTCGTCTTGAATCAAAGAGTTATATTTGTTCAATGAAGATGTTTATGGTTCATTTAAGGTTAAAAAGGAATTGGTTGGTAAGGTATTTCGGCTAAGAAGAAGGAAAAACAAATATTAAAGGTAGGGAATTTTTCGGTTTAAGGTGAAATGGAAAGAAAGGCTTAAAAACAAGAATGAACCAACACTAAGGAAAATGTTGACCCGAATCTTATATGTCTTTAAGGTGGATGAAACGGATGAAAAAGGACCTCGACCCACTATCTATCAAAGATAGGAACCTCGGTATCAAATGAACGCCACACTTTGGGTTGAAAGTGATAAGTTCGAGTTTTGCAAAGAGCAAGGTTGACGCCACTAACTAGTAGATAAGCCAACGAGTCTTTGACGAAATTGAGAGAAGAAAATCTCACAAATCTTCAATATATTATCAAAATGGCAAAAAAGTCCCTTACAATTGAAAATAACCAACTATTTATACTAGTATCTTATGCTAGCCGAATAGTCCATTCATGAACTTAACAATTAAGTAATGTACCTAATTAAAACATGAAACTTCTAGAAAAATGTCCAATGATGTTCTTGTCCATGTTCGGCCGAATGGGAGGTGAGTGGTTAGCTTCATGAATATGCATTGATGTACTTGGATAAATGTTCTTCATGCATGCATGGCTAGATTCGGCTAACTCCTTTAATGGAGCCTTTAATTCATGTTGTTTCACCATGAGTGGCTTAATTAAATGAAGCTTCATGAAGGATCAAACTTGGTGTGAACAAGGAGCTTGAGTAGACTCTTGTGTGTGAACATCCAACTGAATGGTCATCATGGTGTGAACACATGATCAATACATGAACCGTCCAATGCATGGTCCATCATTAATTTGATCCATGAATCTTCAAATACATGAATGACCATCATGAACATGCAAATGCCTCTTGATTGCCGTCCATTGAACCTTTCTATGCATGCACCTTGCATTAATTCCTTACATGCATGTGCCGTCCAAAGGGATGTACCTTCACATTCATTGAATCTACATGCATGAATCTGCCCAATGTATCTTCAAATTCGGGTGCACCTACATAAGACAAATGAACTTAATTAAAAACATAATGTGAACATCCTAATTAACATTGTGACAACTTGAATATTAATAAACATGACACATAAATTCGGCTGGACAGATTTAATGCATGTATAAATTTAGACAAACTAAATAAAATCAAGACATCTTTAATTTAACTAGATCAAGACAAATTAATTAACTCAACTTATTAATGCCGAAAATAATAAGACACATTAAATGACTTAAAGGCACAATTAACACCTAGTTAAATTAGTTAATTAGCTTAAACTAAATTAACTAAAATTTATTCCAGCAAAATAAAAAATGCAAAACTAAAGGAAACTAAAATGAGTTTATTGAGCTAGTTCGAGCTCATTGAGGTTGTAAAGAGCTGGAAACAAGCTAATTGAAGCTCCACAAAATAAAATTGAGCTACGTAGAGCTTGCAAACACGATGAGCCTCGCTTGTAGGCTGAAACAATAGCCGTTCCCGGGGGCGGGTCGTATCACCTACAAGCGAGGCTCGTCGTGTTTACAAGCTGGACGTAGCTCAATCTTATTTTGTGGAGCTTCATTTAGCTCGTTTCCAGCTCCTTTCAAGCTCAATGAGCTCGAACTAGCTCAATTTCATTAAGACCTTATTATAGTAGCTGAAATAATTATTTGAGTCATTTAATTAGTTTATTACAGCTCAATTAATATTCATTATTTATTTGGTTTAAAATCTGGACAAATTTAATTATGCATGATAATTGAGTTATAATTATATGTTATTAATTTGTCTTAATTTCTACAGCTCATTAATATGTTTTTATGCATGTTTTAATGTGTCAATTTTATTACATGTTTTAATTATGTCCTAAGGTGGCCGAATTTAATGTGCATAATTTTTGTGTCATTTGCTGGCAAATTAATGTGTTTAAAAATGTATTTGATTTATTGAATAAATTTTGCTGTAGGTACATCACATTTGGACGTCCTTGGTGCATGAATGAATTAAAAGAAGATACATGTAAGGGGACGGCACATGCATGTTTGGGGAATTAAATTTGGCTGCTGTTTGAAGTATCCTAGGTGATCATTCGGCCAAAGAAGCTATTGTTTCCTACTCCCAAGTTGACCATTCAGCCGACTTTTAATTCTTTTCACATTGCTGGATTCATCTTGGCTGTTCGGTTCTATATGTTCACATGCCATGACTCTTCAAAGCTGAGTTTTCACACCTTGGTGGCTGCTCATTACCTCCTTTAATTGCTGATCACTTTTCAACAAAAGTTGCCAATTAATTGAGTTTGTTTAAGTCCATTAACCGAACCTAGCTGCTGCCATGCATCTTTCCAAGCTTCTAAGTTCATTGCTCTTTCTAGAAGATGACCATTGGAGCTCCATTCAGCCGAATTTAGTTAAGCACATTAAAGGAATTCATTTGCTTAATTCTTAAGCATTCATATGACTATTCGGCTAGCCTAGTCTTTGTCTATAAATAGTTGTCAAATTCAATTTGTAAAGGGACTTTTGACATTTTAATTAGCGAATTGCTGCCAAATTTGTGAGGCATTTTCTCTCAAATTTCGTTCGAGGCCCGTAAGACTTATCTAAGCTTTTAGTGGCGTCTTTCCGAGTCTTTTCCAAACTTATCACTCCTTAAACCCGAGTGTGGCGTTCACCTTTGATACCTTTGGTTCATACTTTCCTAAGTATCGAGTCAAGGACCTTTTTAACCATTTCCAATTCATTTAGGTCCTATAAGTTTCGGGTCGACACTTTTCTTTAGTGTTGGTTCATTCTTGACCTCTTTGAACCATTACCAATTCGTACCAAATACCATACCATTTCATACCAATTCCATACCATTTCGTACCAATTCCCAAATACCAAAACGTACCAAAACCAAATACCATTTCTTAATTATCCTAAACCGAACTCTTCCATTCTATTCATACCATTTCGACTTAAACCAAATCCACATCCAACTTTGCACGAACTTATCTTACTTCTTTGTACACAAATATATTCTAACTCCTTCTCGTCTAATCTACTTCTTCGTTTACGATCGGGAATCAAACGACTCGGACTCAACTACTAAACCGAGATCATATCACCAAGAAATATTTAACTAAGACTCAAATTAAACTCAACAGCAACTAAGACAATTTAATTAATTATTTCAAAAAAAATGAATAAGCTAAAAACGAGCTTGTTAAAAATTAAGCTGGAAGAGCTTGAAGTAAAGTGCACGGTTTGCTCATCTTGCTGGTCCATGAGTTTTCAAGTAGACTGGCCACGGATTCACCCCAAACCCGATCAACCAAAGCTGAAATTGTGTCTTTAAACTTCTTAGCCCTAGCTCTGGTAATAGGTCCTTTAGGCAGCTCGAGGGAAACATCGTTCGCACTTGATAACTCATGGGGCTCGATTGCATCATTCCCTCCCTCTTCGAGGCGATTTGTCCCCAAATCGCTACCTACATCAAAGGGAGATAAATCAGCCACTTTAAAGCTTGCGCTAATATTGTAATCACCTGGGAGATCAAGCTTGTAAGAGTTCTCATTAATTCGTTCCAACACTTGAAAGGGTCCGTCTCCTCTTGGCAATAGCTTTGACCTTCGTTGGGCCGGGAACCTTTCCTTCCTCATGTGAACCCAAACCCAATCTCCGGGTTCAAACACTATTTGCTTCCTTCCTTTGTTTGCAGCTCGCATATATTGTTCGGTTCGCACTTCAATGTTGGTTCTCACCTTTTGATGAAGTTGCTTCACATAATCGGCTTTTCGCTTTGCATCGGTATGAACAAGCTGATCACGGGGCAAAGGAAGCAAATCTAATGGAGTTAGAGGATTGAATCCATACACAACCTCAAATGGTGAATGTTTAGTAGCAGAATGGACGGATCTATTGTAAGCAAATTCCACATGCGGTAAACATTCCTCCCACGCTTTGAGATTCTTTCGAATAATTGCTCGTAATAAGGTTGATAGCACGCGATTCACAACCTCCGTTTGTCCATCCGTTTGGGGATGACAGGTTGTTGAAAACAAAAGTTTCGTTCCTAGCTTTCCCCATAGAGACCTCCAAAAATGACTTAGGAACTTTGCGTCTCGATCGGATACGATGGTTTTTGGAATTCCGTGAAGTCGTACAACCTCCCTAAAGAACAAATTAGCAATATGGACGGCATCGTCAGTTTTAGAACAAGCTATAAAATGTGACATTTTGGAAAATCTATCTACAACAACAAAAATTGAATCCTTCCCCGTTTTAGTCCTTGGAAGTCCTAGGATAAAATCCATAGAAAGATCGACCCATGGTGCGTCAGGTATGGGCAACGGTTTGTAGAGCCCATGTGGATTAATCTTGGACTTGGCCTTCTTGCAAGTTATGCAGTGACTACAAATTTGTTCAACTTCTTTTCTCATTCCAGGCCAAAAGAAATGTTCTTGGAGGGTTGAAAACGTCTTAGCCACCCCAAAATGGCCCATGAGTCCACCACCATGTGCCTCGATCACCAACAATTTCCGTATTGAACTTTGCGGAATACAAAGCTTGCCTTCACGAAAAAGAAATCCATCAAACCTGTAAAACTTATCAACAGCTTTGTTTTCACAAGATTTATAAATATCACCAAAATCAACATCATCATTATACAATTCCTTCAAAATGGCAAATCCGAGCAATTTTGAATATAAATGATACGGGGTTGCGCGCGGACCAAGATCGAGTTGCCAAGTCACGAGAAACTCCTACGAAAACCCTAAATAATTAGATCTGAAACGAAACAGAAAATTAAAAGATTAGATTTTTAAATTTTCATATCTGAAATAAAATCCCCAAATCAGCAAAGAATCAAATTGAGAATAGAAATAAGTGTTAGGGTTCTTGAAACCCTCAAGGAGATTGTGATTCTGCCCAATTGAACACCAAGATAGTTTTCCCCAAATTTCGACAATCTAATTTCACCCAAAAAGAGTATGGAAAAACCCTAGAAATTGGGGATTTTTGGGCTGATTCCTTAAGATAGAAAAAGGCTGAAAACACAATAAGAACAGAAAATAGATTAGATAATGATTCAGCACAAGTAGAAATAAAGAAAGAATTGACAGTAAGAAATTAAAAGATAAGTCCTAAGAAGCCTTGAAATCTCGAAAGATCTCACAACTCCCTTCAAACGGCTCTAATCTCCCCTCCAAAGAATATCAATGGCAAGAAGAAGGTTGAAGATGGCTCCCACAATAAAAAAGATTGTTAAAACAACTTCTAAAGAAAACTCAAGAGAGAAATCTTGGAGAAAACTCAAAGAAAATTCTGCTCTCAACAAATCTGAAATTTTAATAATAATGATAAGTGTTTAACAAGGTGGACAGCCATGCCTTTAAATAGGCCTTATAACTAGTCCTAATCTAATTAGAAAACTAAAATAAAAAAACTCCTAATTATTTTAATATGGAAATTCGGTCAAAGGTCATTTTATCTGGGACTCTTGGACTGAATATTGACATAAAAATTTAAACTAAGTAAATAAATAAATAAATAAATAAAAATAAAACTTTACAACTTGGGCCACTTTGACAATTTGGCCTGATTTTCAACTAAGTATGGATGGATTTCTTGATTGGGCTGGGAATTTGCTTATTGGGCCTCGCCTTCAAGAATTTGGGCTTTTGTGACTCGTATCATTCCCCCTTCCTCAAAAAGATTCGTCCTCGAATCTGAAAAATCAAATGAACTCGACTTTCCTCTATCGAACGGGACTAATGGCAATTGAGTCCACTGAAAAGAATAGCCATGAGATAGTAAATAGCAATGGAAACAAGCTTGTAGTCCAATATAAGCATAACAGAACAGGTATAACGTATGTGAATGGACAGATTCAGATTACCATGCAAACAATCTAATTTACTCACCACTGCCTCGTCAAATATTTGAAACAAAGATGGACATGTTTTAAGGCATTCCGTCGTCTCACATTGTTCCCACAAACCATGAATAAATTGCGAGTAATAAATCAAATGGTAAACATAATCGTCACAAGTAGGTATTTGAAAAGATTCACATGGTTCACAGAGTTGCATAATCATACCATGCATTAATCGACGGTCTATAGATTCACTCACACATGCATTATCAAAAACAAGAATCTTTTTATCAACCATCAAAACAGATAGATCATCAATAAATAAAATAGGACAGTCAAGGACGTTTCGATCTAAGTGTTCATCAACACGATCTTTATCACTATCCGAGTACAATAGTGTTTCAAAGGTTTCAAGCATCTTACCTCGATAAGCAGAAGAATAAGGGTCGATTTTACCTTTTTCATTTAAAATAAACCTTCGCTCATCGGGGGCATAGTGTAGTCGAATCTCCGTTGTTGAGTTAACCTTTGTCAAATGGAACTCAAACTTCATGTACAACCACATAAACTGTTTAAGGCACGAATATAAATTGAAAACAAATTTGGAAAATTTCGTTACCTTATTCTCCAAAACAGATTTGGACAAATTCGAGGATTTTACACAAGGTAAATCAAGAGAATAACAAATCACGCTTCTTTTCGTAATGACTTTATCAACCACAATCGAAGAGTAAAAATTAATCGGATCAAAATGAGGGGATCTTTTAAGAACTAAGTCACCAAAAGTTTTATCAATAATTTTCAAATCTGCACTGGACTCGGTTTCTAAAATTTCCTTACCTCGCTTACCTTCGGGATCATGTAGTGTGATTTCATCTTTGCCTAAGTTGATCGAATGAAAGCGTCTTTCATTTGAGAGGTATTGAAGTTGAAAGTTATCTTTCGATCTTTCGGGAACCTGAAAAGTAGCAACACAAGAAAAATTCATATCTTGGTTAGTGGAAACATTCCTCACTACCCTTTCCACGTCTTTTTCTTTTGTTTCTTTTTCTAATTCATTTTCTCTTCTTTCTTCAATTTCTTTTTCACTCTCAATCTCTTTTTGCTCTTTTTCATTCTCTTTTTCTTTTTTCTCACTTGTTTTAACAGAATTTTTCAGTTTGATTTGGTCCTCATGGACTTGTTCCGGAGTGAGCGGCACTAAGGTGAGTTTCTTTCCTTGATGCTTGAAAGAATACCTATTGGTACGACCATCGTGAGTGACTTTTCGATCCAGTTGCCATGGTTCTCCTAGCAACAAATGGCAGGCTTGAATAGGCATTACGTCACACACAACTTCGTCTTGATACTTACTGATAGAAAAGGCGATGCGCACTTGTTGAGTGACCCTAAATTGGCCTTCGTTGCTAAGCCCTTGTAGTTGATAAGGTTGTGGATGCTTGGTAGTGGTTAAGAAAAGCTTTTCCACCATCGTCGTGCTGGCTATGTTTGAGCAACTTTCACCATCAATAATAACTCTACAAAGCTTACCTTGTACATGGCAGCGAGTATGAAAGAGATGTTCTCGTTGCTGCTCGCTCTTTGGTTTTGCCAAAGATGATTGTCCACGATCATGAAAATCATCATCCATTCTAGGGACACGTTGAGGGCTGCACCTATGGGGCTGGTTATCCCTATCTTCCTTAATTGGATCTCGATATTGATGTTTTTGATTCACTCGTACCTCATTCAAAGTAGTATTCAATGCTTGAAGTGTAGCATTTATTTGTGTGATTGCAGCAGTATGTCCGTCTAACTGTTGTTGGACTTTCATAAGTGCATCATTATTATCACCTTTAGACATCTTCAAAACTGTAAAAAATAAACACTCAACACTCAAAAATAAAAGTTAGCAAACCTCACCATTAATCACTCAAAAAGAAAAATCAAATTCTCAATGAGGTCGAATTCAATCTTGTGAGTTCTTTATCAGAGTTTATATCAACCAATTAGAGAGTGTGAACCAAACTACCAAAGAATCCTAATTTGCACTAGGATGCCAAAAACTGACGAGACACCAAGTGATTCGTGTTGCACCGAGGAAGGATTGTGCACACGTTTAAATCCTACTAACACAAGAAACAAGAAGGTGTTAGATATTGTAAAAGGAGAATAAAAAGCAAACAAATGAAAACCTACAGCTAAGAATCAATAAAAATTGCTGAAAATAGAAAACCCGAAAAACTGCGGAGTAACTTGACAACTTCGTTCGAGGTGTTCCCGATCTCCAAAATCACAAAATTAAATCTGGAGTGTCCTTATATATTGAATTTTCAATCTGGAAATTTTGGGCACCAAATTCAACCCGCTGAATCTGTTTTTAAATTTTTATTGAATTTCGTATTGTTTAATTTTTTTGACTTTTTTGACTGATTTTTTTGCGGGAATAATTTTTTTATATTCAAGCACAGTGCCAAAAACATGTATGTAAAATTTCAGATCAATAGGACAACGTTTACCCACTCAAATGAATTTTTTTTGAACAATTTTTTTGGGTAAAACTGCTGTTTATGCTTTAAAAAATAGAGATCAGTTTAGAAATCAACCAAGAACACCCAAAACGCCCAAAATCTGATACCAAATGATACGGGGTTGCGCGCGGACCAAGATCGAGTTGCCAAGTCACGAGAAACTCCTACGAAAACCCTAAACAATTAGATCTGAAACGAAACAGAAAATTAAAAGATTAGATTTTTGAATTTTCATATCTGAAATAAAACCCCCAAATCAGCAAAGAATCAAATTGAGAATAGAAATAAGTGTTAGGGTTCTTGAAACCCTCAAGGAGATTGTGATTCTGCCCAATTGAACACCAAGATAGTTTTCCCCAAATTTCGACAATCTAATTTCACCCAAAAAGAGTATGGAAAAACCCTAGAAATTGGGGATTTTTGGGCTGATTCCTTAAGATAGAAAAAGGCTGAAAACACAATAAGAACAGAAAATAGATTAGATAATGATTCAGCACAAGTAGAAATAAAGAAAGAATTGACAGTAAGAAATTAAAAGATAAGTCCTAAGAAGCCTTGAAATCTCGAAAGATCTCACAACTCCCTTCAAACGGCTCTAATCTCCCCTCCAAAGAATATCAATGGCAAGAAGAAGGTTGAAGATGGCTCCCACAATAAAAAAGATTGTTAAAACAACTTCTAAAGAAAACTCAAGAGAGAAATCTTGGAGAAAACTCAAAGAAAATTCTGCTCTCAACAAATCTGAAATTTTAATAATAATGATAAGTGTTTAACAAGGTGGACAGCCATGCCTTTAAATAGGCCTTATAACTAGTCCTAATCTAATTAGAAAACTAAAATAAAAAAACTCCTAATTATTTTAATATGGAAATTCGGTCAAAGGTCATTTTATCTGGGACTCTTGGACTGAATATTGACATAAAAATTTAAACTAAGTAAATAAATAAATAAATAAATAAAAATAAAAATAAAACTTTACAACTTGGGCCACTTTGACAATTTGGCCTGATTTTCAACTAAGTATGGATGGATTTCTTGATTGGGCTGGGAATTTGCTTATTGGGCCTCGCCTTCAAGAATTTGGGCTTTTGTGACTCGTATCAATAAATATGATAGCAAAGTATATCGTCGAGATAATGCGTCAACCACAATGTTTTCCTTACCCTTTTTGTATTTGATGATGTAAGGAAAAGATTCTAAATACTCTACCCATTTGGCGTGTCGTTTATTTAATTTTGCTTGTCCCTTGATATGCTTCAATGCCTCATGATCCGAGTGTATGACAAACTCTTTTAGCCATAAGTAGTGCTGCCAAGTCTCGAGAGCTCGAATTAGAGCATACATTTCTTTGTCGTACGTCGGATAGTTGAGAACGGCTCCATTTAACTTCTCACTAAAGTATGCCACGGGCCTTCCATCTTGCATTAGAACGGCTCCAATTCCGACACCTGATGCATCACATTCAACTTCAAACATTTTAGCAAAATCAGGTAACACAAGTATTCTTGAATGGCTTTCACCTTTTCTTGATCAACCTCCAATCCTTCCGAGCTGACCACGAATCCTAAGAAAATAACCTTGTTAGTACAAAAAGTACATTTCTTAAGATTAGCAAACAAGGATTCTTTTCTAAGCACATCCAAAACAGATTTTAAATGCAACAAATGATCTTCTAAGGAATTGCTATAGATAAGTATATCATCAAAATAGACAACTTAGAATTTTCTGATAAAAGAACGAAGAACATGGTTCATCAACCGCATGAAAGTGCTGGGCGCATTAGTAAGCCCGAATGGCATAACCAACCACTCGTAGAGTCCATGCTTCGTCTTAAAAGCGGTTTTCCACTCGTCCCCCTCACGCATCCGAATTTGGTGGTATCCGCTCTTTAGATCAATTTTAGAAAATATTCGAGCACCACTTAATTCAGCCAACATATCATCGAGTCGTGGTATCGGATGTCGATACTTAATAGTGATCTTATTTACCGCGCGATAATCTACGGACATACGCCATGTTCCATCCTTTTTTGGCACCAATAAAATCGGTACGGCGCAAGGACTAAGACTTTCTCGTATATATCCCTTCTCCATAAGTTCATTGACTTGTTTTTGCAATTCTTTGGTCTCTTCGAGATTTGTACGATAAGCTGGTCGATTGGGAATGGAGGCTCCGAGAATGAAATCAATTTGATGTTCTATTCCTCGAATGGGCGGTAACCCATTAGGAATGTCTTCCGGAAACACGTCCTCAAATTCCTGCAAAAGAGAAACAATCGAAGAGGGTAGATTTGGATCCAACTCGTTAGTATTCAAAAGAGTTTCCTTGTACATAAGTACAAGAACCGATTGCTACATCAAATAAGACTTTCTAAAATCACTCTCTTTCGCATAAACACTCATTTTCTTTTGCTCTTTTTCTTCTCTATTTTTTGTTCAATCGATTTATTATTTTCTCTCACACTTTTGAAAAGTTTTTCTTTTTTTTCTCAGTGTGTTTTTCGCTTTCTTTTTCATTCTCTCGAAATTTTTCAAAAGACTCTCTTAACTTCAATTGGTCTTCATAAACCTGCCTCGGTGTCATCGGGACTAAGGTGACATTCTTGCCTTCAAACTTGAAAGTGTAGCGGTTTGTAAAACCATCATGAATAGTCGAATTGCCATGGACGACCCAATAACATATGACCAGCATGTATAGGTACTACGTCGCATAAAACTTTGTCGAAATATTTTTCGATAGTGAACGGCACCAAAACTTGCTTAGTTACCTTCAACTCCCCTCCATCATTAAGCCATTGAAGTTTGTAAGGTTGAGGGTGCTTAGTTGTTGGCAAGCCGAGTTTTTCAACCATTAAGGTGCTGGCCACATTTGTACAACTCCCGCCATCAACGATCAAGCTGCACACCTTGCCTTGGACATGGCAACGTGTATGGAAAATGTTCTCCCTTTGCTGTTCGTTTTCAACGCTTTGAAGACTAAGACTTCGTTTAATGACGAGGATTTCGCCATCAACAGCATATACTAAAAAGTATTGAACATTCTTGACGTTTAAGTTTTATTTTCCATCTCCATCAATTACCTTTTTCTAACCTACCTTGTTTCTATTCTAAACCGAATTTATCAACACCAAACCACTCATCTAAACCCTCTCAAAGCTTCCGCAACCCTTAGCCTAAATCACCCAATTTTGACAACTCCAACTACTCCTCGTAGACGATCGGGCAACTTTGTGAAACGACTCGATTAACCTGGGCCGGATCACATCATTTGGTATCAGAGCTACTAAAACGAGGAGCGCCGACGTTCGTAATAAGGCCGCAAGTAGGTTCGAAACGTGAAAAAAAAAAATCAAAAAAAAAATTTTGAGTTGTAATTTAATTTTTTTTTCCCTTGTATTTAGCTTACTATTGTATTGGAGTAACAAAAAAATCAAAAAAAAATTCGAAAAAAAAAATTGATTGAAAAAAAAATATTCAAAAAAAAAGTGAAAAAAAAATTGAGCAAAAAAAAAAAGGTGACCAAAAAAAATCAAGTTAAAAAAAAAGTGAAAAGTCTTGCGAGTTTTTATTTTATTTTTCTCTCTTATTTGTTCCGATCATCAAGTTTCCCTTCCTACCATTATTTACCCATCCCAACACCACACTTAGCCTTGATTTTATTTTGTTTAGCCTACCCTACACCCACATCATTCCTTTGTAACCTATTTTGAAACCGACCCTCAAGCAGCAAATTAAGTCTATCGAGACGAATTACGAAATTGTGAGACGAGGTCGAGAGGTAAAAGGCACGTGTGTTTTACATCAAAGAAAAAGCCTAGAAGAGTGTAAACACGAGTGGAGTGCTATCCAATTTCCATTGTGAGTGAAACGTGAGATTTTTGTGGTGAGGTATTTACTTTCTATTTTATTTTAATCATTTTTAAAAAAAAAAAACATGTCACAAGAATTTTCCGAATCCGATTTCCAATATTTGAAGCAAGAGATACATAGAATTGTGAAATCAAATTTCGATAAATTGCATGATCGATTGGATCGAATAGAGACAAGAGCCCAACAAAAGCAAATTTCATCGAGTCATGAGACGGAGTTAAGATCATCCCGACGACACTACTCGACAAGAAACTCTTATCAAGACGTTTATTCAACAAGGCGTTCGAGACCAAGAGAAGCAAACTCCGAGTTTGAGTCCTTCCGAGATGATAAACGAAAAAGTAAACGTGTCTCTACAAGTGCCTCAATTTATTCATCTACAAAGGATTATTTACGAAGAGGCGAACGTGCTTCAAGAGTGTCAAAGTACTCGGCTACGGAAGATCTATCACAAAGAGAAGATTGCCATCTGTGTGAAGAACCCTTTTCTTATTCTCAACAAAAGGTTTCTCTTTTTGATGATTTATACTTTTGTAATGAAATCGAAACATCATGTGAGAAAGAAAAAGAGTGTGAGCGAGAAAATGAAAAAGAAAAAGAAATGAAAGAAAAAGAGGATGAGTGTGAGATAGAAAAGAAAATTGAAAATGAGATTGAAAATAAAAACGAGTGCGAAAAAGAAAAGGAAACCGAAAAAGAGAGTGAGATTGAAGGAAGAAACGAGAGTGAAGAAGAAAGGAGTGTTGTTACTAACCATCCTATGAATTTTCCTTGTTTTGTTTCTACTTTTCAGGTTTCTCAAATCCCATCGATCAATTTCAACTTCAATATTTTCTAAGGAGAAACGATTTCGATTAGTCGAGAAAGGTAAGATCGTAGATGACCCTAGTCCACAAGTGCTTAAAGGTAAGCCATGTAAGGGATCTACTGTATTTGAGTCTTCCCAATCTTACTTGATTCTTGATGACGAGATTAGCAAAGACTTAGTTTGTGAGAAAGTTTTTCATCTTGATCTGATTGGAAATCATAATTTGATTGTTGATAAATGTGTTTTACATAGTAATGTGAAATATCTTTCTGCTCATGAGCCTATCATTGTCAAGATTGATCAAGAAGTAAGTCAAGGTAAGCCCGAACAAAATTTGGGATTGTGTGATGAAAAGTTGACATCTAATCTGTGTGTTTGTGATGATCATGTGAATTATCTAAATTGTGGTGTGAACTTTTCTTGTTTACGTGTGCGAATGAAATATGAAGGGTTTGATTGCTCAAATGTATGTATGCCTAACTCCTATTTGCTTGACATGTGTGAAGTCTTGGTGAAGAAGAAATTTTTGTTGCGTTGCGAAACGATCAATGAAAATCGCGTTTTTAAACCCGGGATATACATTCCTAAGTTAATGTCAAGCCAAGCAAGAGGAAGCTTTGTTTTTGACCCCGGAGATTATTATTCTTTGTTCTTGTTAAAAGGGTTTGGATTTTGCAATTTTGATTTTCGAGATTATGCTTTTCGACTGACTTGTGATTTAGGTTTGTGTCCATTGGAGAAAAAGGTAAGAACGGTTTTTACTTTTGATCCCGGCACTGGTTCATTGGTTCAATTTTTGCATAAGATCTTAAGAAGACCTTTTGAACTTATAAACCATGGTGTCACTAATCTATTTAATTTTTGTGTAGGTGACACTTCGAAGTGGTTCCCTCCTAAAGAGGGAAGGTATAAACATAAATTGTGTCCTACTCAAGGCATGTCTGATTTGCAGGTTTTGGGAGCAACTATGTCAATTCCATCGACAAAGGGGCTGGTGACGATGTAAAATTTTTTTCGAGAAAATGGCCCGATTTGGGGACAAATCGCTTTAAAGAGGGAGGGGATGATACGACCCGCCCCGGGAACGGCTATTGTTTCAGCCTACAAGCGAGGCTCATCGTGTTTGCAAGCTCTACGTAGCTCAATTTTATTTTGTGGAGCTTCAATTAGCTTGTTTCCAGCTCTTTACAACCTCAATGAGCTCGAACTAGCTCAATAAACTCATTTTAGTTTCCTTTAGTTTTGCATTTTTATTTTGCTGGAATAAATTTTAGTTAATTTAGTTTAAGCTAATTAACTAATTTAACTAGGTGTTAATTGTGCCTTTAAGTCATTTAATGTGTCTTATTATTTTCGGCATTAATAAGTTGAGTTAATTAATTTGTCTTGATCTAGTTAAATTAAAGATGTCTTGATTTTATTTAGTTTGTCTAAATTTATACATGCATTAAATCTGTCCAGCCGAATTTATGTGTCATGTTTATTAATATTCAAGTTGTCACAATGTTAATTAGGATGTTCACATTATGTTTTTAATTAAGTTCATTTGTCTTATGTAGGTGCACCCGAATTTGAAGATACATTGGGCAGATTCATGCATGTAGATTCAATGAATGTGAAGGTACATCCCTTTGGACGGCACATGCATGTAAGGAATTAATGCAAGGTGCATGCATAGAAAGGTTCAATGGACGGCAATTAAGAGGCATTTGCATGTTCATGATGGTCATTCATGTATTTGAAGATTCATGGATCAAATTAATGATGGACCATGCATTGGACGGTTCATGTATTGATCATGTGTTCACACCATGATGACCATTCAGTTGGATGTTCACACACAAGAGTCTACTCAAGCTCCTTGTTCACACCAAGTTTGATCCTTCATGAAGCTTCATTTAATTAAGCCACTCATGGTGAAACAACATGAATTAAAGGCTCCATTAAAGGAGTTAGCCGAATCTAGCCATGCATGCATGAAGAACATTTATCCAAGTACATCAATGCATATTCATGAAGCTAACCACTCACCTCCCATTCGGCCGAACATGGACAAGAACATCATTGGACATTTTTCTAGAAGTTTCATGTTTTAATTAGGTACATTACTTAATTGTTAAGTTCATGAATGGACTATTCGGCTAGCATAAGATACTAGTATAAATAGTTGGTTATTTTCAATTGTAAGGGACTTTTTGCCAAATTTCTGAATGAAATATAATTTTAGTGAGAAATTCACTCTCTTTATTCTCCAAAGCTCAAATTGACTTATCTTCAACGAGTGGCGTCAATCTGACTTTGTTCGAACTTATCACCCATTGGTGTGGCGTTCTTCATACCGTAGGTTCCTATTTTGCTAAATAGAGGGTCTCGGTTTTTATCCTATTTCAATTTCTTTCTTTGAAACCTTAAGCCCGGGTCCTTATTTGATAATAAGGGTTCGATCTTGTTTCATCGAATTACCCAGCAAACAACAACCCATCAAACACCTTTGTTCCTAAAGCCATCCAATTTCAAACACCAAGACTTGAATTTGATACAATTCCGACACTACCTAATTTCGATCGGGAAAGATTACGGCTCGTCTTTACATCCGAAACGAGCTCGTATCAATTTCTAGGAAGTTTCCTCAAGAAACTTAAGGCATAAGGATCTGATTAGATAGGCTATTCGGCTGCCTTAGTCAAGCTATAAATAGGTCATGTAATTCAAATTTTGGAGGTTAATGAACAATTTGATAGCTTTGCTAAATTGTGAGGTTGTTTTCAACTCTCGTTATTCTCCAAAAACTTGTGAGACTTATCAAACATCTTTGTGGCGTCAAACTTGTTTTTGTTTCTTCCCGAACTTATCACTTTAATCCCAAAAGTGTGGCATTCGATTCATACTAAGGTTCCTATCACCATTGATAGTGGGTCGAAGTTTCTTTCCATTTAACAAACCTTCCATCCATCCTTACCAACCTAAGCATTCTCCTAAGTTACGGGTTAACACATTCCTATTGTGTTAGTTCGGCTTTCGAATCCTTAGCCAAATTGCTTCCATTGTTTTCTAATTCATTTCCTAAACCAACAAAACCTTTTTGAGCCTAAATAGACCTCTTTCTTCTAGCCTATTTTGTAAAGCCTTAATTTACTCCTAATTCACGATCGGGCGATCTTTACGACTCAATTCGATCTCGAGGTGAGGGCGTATCAAGTTGGTATCAGAGCTAGCTGAATTGGAGTAAGAATCGTCGTCTTCGGTATTACGAGATTGTAAAAAAAAATTCGAAAAAAAAGTTTGTATTCAATTTATTTATTTATTTTTCTTTTTCTTTATGTATTCAGTATTAAAAAAATTCGGAATTAAAAAAAAAGAAAAAGAAAAAAAAAAGAGAAGTGATTAAAATTCATTTTGAGCTTGTAAAAGCATTGCTTGCTGCCCGAAGGACCACATCTATACAGCCACACTAATTTCCTTCTATTTTCTTTGATTGTTAGCCTACCCGATCCTAAAATATTACCCTACCAAGCCTCATCTATTTTGTAAGCCGACCCCAAACGATTTTGATTTGTCAAACTTAGTTTGCGGAGAATTTTGGGAAGTGAAAATTGAGTGGTAAAAGGCAAGAGAGATTAGTGAGACTATTAAAGAGTAGAAAAGCCAAAGTGAGTGTTTATTCTTGTGAGTGATTGGTGAGTTCTTGTTGTGATTCTTTAAAGAACTTTTAAAAAAAAATGTCACGGAGCCCGGAAAGGAATCCAAACGAGGGAGGTGGATTTCGTCCAATAAGAAACGTTGGAAGGGGAGTGCCGGATCTCACTTTGCAAGCCATTATGCAAGAAATGGAGCGAATGTTTGATCGCAAGCTTGAACCAATCGAAGACCGCCTATATCGAGTCAAAACCCGAAGGCAACGCGAAGTGACTCCGGAAGATGCAAGGCGAGGACGAGAGCAACCAATTGAAAACCATGATGAAGAAGAATCTGAAGGTGATCACTTATCTGAACAAGGAAACCCTCAACGGTTCCAACGAAATCGAGTCCCAAGAAATCGAGACCGTTCGGATGACAATCTCAAAAATATTAAGATGTCTATTCCGCCGTTTCAAGGGAAGAATGATCCCGAATCTTACTTGGAGTGGGAAAAGAAAATGGAACTCGTTTTTGAGTGCCATAACTATTCGGAAAATAAAAAGGTAAAGCTCGCTGCCATTGAATTCTCGGATTATGCGATCGTGTGGTGGGATCAATTGGTGACTAGCCGAAGGAGGAATGGGGAGAGGCCTATCTCTACGTGGGCCGAAATGAAGGCCGTTATGCGCAAGCGTTTTGTTCCCTCCTATTACCATCGGGAGTTGTACCAACGATTGCAAAATCTCACACAAGGCAACCGAACTGTCGAGGACTACTATAAAGACATGGAAATCGCTATGATAAGAGCCGACGTGGAGGAGGATCGTGAAGCAACAATGGCGAGATTTTTAGCCGGCCTAAATCGGGATATTGCCAATATCATCGAGCTTCAACACTATGTAAAAGTTATGGACATGGTGCATACGGCAATAAAAGTTGAAAAACAATTGAAATGGAAAGGACCCATGCGGACATATCCAACGGCTTCTACCAACAAGTGGACTCAAGGGACTAGCAAAGCTCCCAATCGGCCTAAGGAGCCTTTCGTTGCTGCCAAACCCAATCAAGTAAGTGCCGATGCTAGCAAAAATAAAAACGAGGCTGTCTCGAATCGTTCTCGCGATATCAAGTGTTTCAAGTGATACGAGCTCGATTCGAATGATGTGATGAATCGTATTATGTTCCCGATCGAATTTAGGTAGTGTCGATTTAGTTCAAAATTCAATAAGATGAGTTATATTGGTTTTAAATGAATTAGGAAGCAAAATGGGGATGAATGGTTTCCAATGAAACAAGAACGAACCCTTATTAACAAATAAGGACCCGGGCTTAAAGGTTTCAAAGAAAAGGAAAGAAATGGTAGATAAAACCGAGACCCTCTATTTAGCAAAATAGGAACCTTCGGTATAGTTGGAACGCCACACCTTATGGTGATAAGTTCGAAACAAAGTCAATTGACGCCACTCGTAAAGATAAGTCAATTGAGCTTTGAAGAATAAAGAGAGTGAATTGCCTCACTAAAATGATATTTCATTCAGAGATTTGTCAAAAAGTCCTTTTACAAGAAAAATAGAAACTATTTATAGACTTTCAACTAGTAGCCGAATAGACAAGTTCAAGACTTAATTTCTAAGCAAACATTGAACTAAAATTCAGCTTAACTTCATGAATATGGGCAATGTAGATTCGGCTGAATTGTGACCAACTATGAAGCTTCCACCTTAAGCAAATGGATCTTGGAGATGCATGTAGCAGCTACATTCAGCTAATGGGTTTAAATGAGCATTCAAGAGGCAACTCTTGCTGAAAAATTACCAATAATAAAGAGAGTACTTGAGCAGCCATATCAGGTGTGAATGGACGGTTTTGAAGAGCCTTAAGGTGTGAACACCTTGAACCGAATGGCCAAAAGATTTCCAGCAATGTGAAGGAAATAAATGGCAGCTTTGGATAATGAACAATCATCTCTTTTGGCCGAATGGACACATAGAAAACTTAAAAATCAGCACACCAATTTTAATGCATTCCATGCATGTATCGTTAAGTGCATGAACCCAATATGCATGCATCTTCACATCCATTGAATCTTCATGCATGAATCTGTCCCATTTCACCTTCAAATTCGGCTGCACCTAAAACACACATAAACTTAATTAATTTCAAGCAAATTCAGCTGAACTAAATTAAAGTATAATGTGAACGTCCTAAATAACATTGAGACAACTTAAATATTAACAAATCATAACACATAAATTCGGCTGGACAAATTTAAAACATGTAATAATTTAGACAAATTAAATGACATCTAGACACCTTTAATTCAGCCAAATCAAGACATATTAAACACTTAAATTAATTAAGACATATTTAAAAGCTGTAATGAAACTTATTTAAATGCTTATTTAAATGGTCTAAAATTCCAGCAGCAAATTAATTAGCTAGAATGAAATTCAGCTTCAAAGAAGTTGAATATGTTCAGCTCGTTTTAAACTCCTTGCTATCATTTTCCTCAACCCGTTCCACCATTGCTAAAATAGAATCTTTGAATCGTTTAGCTCTAGCTCGCGTTATTGGACCAATGGGCAGCTTAATGGCTTCTTGTTCGTTCTCCATTTGATTCGTAGGCAAGCTCACATCACTACAAATTCATGCATGTTTCGAATGCATGTATCGACATTACAGGCTAGTCCATGAATGGATCAAATGCATGGGATGATAGAATGCATGAATGGCTTAAGTGCATGTATGGTGGCTGTCTCTTAACTTTCCAAGGCACTTATTCAGCCAAGAAGTAGCTGCTAACTAATTCTATGTTGACCATAGAACTCCTTGAACATGTTCACACTTTGAATTGACCTATAGGCTACTACACATGCATGGATGGGTTCAAGAACGTCCAAGGGAAGGAATTAACTCAATAATTCAACACATTGATTGAATTAAGTGCATGCACAAAGGGGAGAACGAATTTACTAGGTTCATGCTACCATTTATGAACTTACATGCCATTAAAGTGTTTAATTATGAAGATACATGGTCCATACAAGTGCATGAACGTCCCAAGGAGATGAATGCAACCTTTTGGTGCACATACAAGTCACTTGAAGCCTTTCTTTATGACTAAGCATTCATGCACAAACTAAGGGGGAAGAAAGTGTCCATTCAGCTAGTGCATGAATCTGCCGAATTTATGAACTATTTTAATACATTAGTGTGAACGTTTTTATTATTGTGTGAACACCTAGATGCCGAATTTGAATGGTCATATATGTGCCTATAAATATTTGTTTTCTTTCATTTGTAAAGGACTTTTGACTTTTGATCATTTGAATGAACTTTGTTCAAAGAGTGAGTTTTCTCCTCTCTAAATTCGTACGAGTTTCGATCTGACTTATCTAGCGTGCTAGTGGCGTCTATCGTTCTCTTTTGAACTTATCACCTTGCTTTGGTGTGGCGTTCAGCCTTCTACAATTCCGCAATCCCACCTTGAACCGAATAGAAATCGGGGTGACACTTTTAGTGTTGAATCGTTTCTGGTGTTTAAGCTCATTTATCCATTCCACTGACTATCCTAGATTTTACCCAACTATAATATCTTTTTACAAAACCGAGCCTTCATTTATCAACTTCCATTTTTCTTATTTTTATACATAAATCGAGCCTACTACCCTTATAAATTTACCATCACCTTAGCCAACCTTTAAAACCATTTGAAAGCTTCCGCATCTTTAGCCTTATTTCATCCTATTTCCGATAACTCAACTATTCCTCGTCGACGATCGGGCAATCAAGTGAATCGACTCAATTAACCGAGCCGGATCACATCATTTGGTATTAGAGCTACTAAAACGAGGAGTGCCGACGTTCGTACCAAGCTCGGAGTAGGTTCGTAATGTAAAAAAAAAATTTAGGTTGTACTTTTTTTCTACTTCCTTTATATTTCAGCATATTGTAATTGAAAAAAAAGAGAAGAGGAAATTTGAAAAAAAAATTGAAAAAAAAATCGAAAAAAAATTTTAAAAAAAAATCGAAAAATCGAAGTATAAAAAAAAGAGTGAAAAGTCTTGTGAGTTTTATTTTGTTATTATTTCTTGTTGCTTTCAAGCATCCATTCATTCTACCATTCCCTCTACCCCCCCCAAAACGCCACACATACTTTGATTTTTATTTTCTTTGTTTAGCTTACCCTACACCCGACGTTATCCCTTGTAACCCATTTGAAGCCGACCCTCTAAGCCGCAATAAGTCTTCTTGAAACAAAATACGAATTCACGAGAGTGAGACGAGCGAAAAAAGGCACGAGTGGTGAGTACATTAGAGCGAGCAAAAGCCATTAGACAAGTGTAAACACGAGTGGAGTGTTATCCAATTTTCTTTCCGAGCGAAATTGTGAGGTTTGTGGTGAGGTACTTCATTTTTTTTATTTTGTTTTGTGATCTAACATTTTCTTTTTAGCAACAAAAATCATGTCATACGAAGAGTTCACCGAATTGGAATACCAATATTTGGTTCAAGAAAAGCGAAGAATGGCGACTAAACGAGACCAAAGTGATCGAGTTTCTTCAAGTCGTAAAACGGAACCAAGAACCCCACGGAGATATACCCCCGACTACTACTTAAGAAAAAGTTCCTATCGTGATTCCTTTTCGCCATCTACTTCGAGACAAAGAGATTTATACTATGACGCATATTCATCAGCGAATTCGAGAAGTGACTTCGATCGAAAGTCCTTTTCATCAAGAAATTTGAGAAGACGAGAAGCCGATTACGATTTTGATTCATTCCAAGATGGCGTTCGAAGAGAAAGACATACTCCTACTAGATCTTCAAAGAAATCTTACCCGGAGTATTCTTCACGAAGTTTTGATTGTGAATCATATGCAAATAGTTCTTCATCTTTCGAACAAGATTTGTATTCTCATCATTCTTTTGTACATTCTTGTAAAGAGAAAACAAAGAAAAGAAAAGAAAAAGAAAAAGCAAGAGAAGAAAAAGAAAATGAAATAAAAAGAAAAGAGAGGCAAGAGGCAAGTAAGAGAGAAAATGAGCGAATCTTGAGAGAACTTGAAAAAGCCTTTGAAAAAGCCTTTGAAAAGCAAAAAGAAAATGAAAAAGGAAATGAAAAGAAATTTGAGAGTGAAAAAGAAGATGAAAAGAAATTGAAACAAAAGAAACGAGTGATCCAGAAGAAAAAGAATCGAGTGAGAAAATAAGTGAGCAAGTGAGGATTATTTCCACTAACCCACCTGTTCGATCTTCTTGTGAGTTAACTTTTCAGGTTCCTAGAAGTTTGTGCGACCAATTCCATCTACATTACCTTCCAAACGAAAGGTGTTTTAGGTTGTTCGAAAAAGGTAAGTTCGCGAATGACTACCACCCACTTGCGATTGAAGGTAAGGAAGGTAAGGATTCTTTGTTTATCGAATCAAAGTCACTTGATTTGGATAATTTTTGTTCACTTACTGTTGTTAACGATTTTGTTTTAAAAGGTGCCATATACAGTTTTTTTATGACGATTACTACATTGGCAAATTTGTTGACAACATTGGATTAGTTTTCCCTAAGCAAATTTTGAACATGTTTGATCAAAGTCTGTCACGTAAAAATTCTCATGTGTTTGACCCTGCAAACTTTTTGAACTCATGTGTTAAATCTTTATGTTTAAATATGCCTGCTCAATTGATTTGTGATAAATCTGCCTATTTGAAAAGTTGCATGTTCGTTAAAAATTCTTTGTTTGGCATCCATGTTAAAAGATCTTCACATGATATGTGCAATTGTGTTCTTTATGAACAATCTTTGAGTTTTTGTGCGAAATTTCCATGTAGTGATTTGCATTCCCGATTAATACTCTTGAAGTATGAACCTTTGCATTTTGGTATGCTCGGTTTTGTCAAATCAACATGTGTGTTTAAACTAGTGAAATATAATTCGTGTGGTGAGTTGATTATATCTTCTTCTAATATGTTGCTTGTTGGAATTCCTAATCAAGTTCGTGTGTTCAAGCCTGGTATTTGCTACATGAATTCATTTTATGGAAACATTAAGCGCTTTGCATCATTTACATTGAAATTATGTTTGCTTGAAGTTCGAATTTTTGATAAGAAGGTGAAATTCAATGATTTGGGTTTCAATTTTGATTCATTTATTAATCACCTTGTTTGGCCACATTTGAAATTTTCGTTTCATTTCGAGAAGGTAAGGCCAACCTATGTTTTTGGAATTGAATCAAATTTCCATGGTAACTTTCCTTTTCCATTTAAGTCCATAGTTTTCGATAATACTAACCCGTCTTATTTTGTGAATTCCACCCCTCGAGGAGCAAGACATGTCATGGTGCGTCACCACCTATTCAAATTTATCGAAGTAATAGGTTTGTCTTACGTTATCTATCCAAAGAGAGAAGATTCATTTTGACTGAGAAAGGTAAACCCAATCCTCAATTTTCTTCTCTTCATATTCGTCAAGGTAAGTCATCTGAAAATTTTCAAATATCTTTGCTCACTTCGATTGAAGTTGAAAATTCCATTGATTGGTTGTTTGGAAATTATTTATACTTTGATGTGATGGATTTTTCCTTTTGGAATTGTGATGATGTGATTATTACGTTGGAATTTGGAGACTCCCCTCATGTTGTTCAAAAACGAAAGGAAGAATTAGCATACCTTTGGCCATGGCATACCTTGCATGAGCAAGACAAAGGACCAAATGAGTTACTATATTCGATTAAAGAAATTAAAATGTTTTGGATGAGGAATAATGTGTTTAAGTGCCTACCATCGTTTTTAACCAATTATCCCTTGATCCAACTTAGTTTTCATGTTTGTAACGATGGTCTAACGAAACTCTTTGATAAATTTATGTATGCTTGCTTTGTCCAATTGAGATTTTTGGCATATGTTCGATTGAATGAATATTTTATGAACTATCGAACACATTTGAATTTGACTCCTTTGAGTTTCTTTTTATTGGCTGTGGTAAGAATTTTTCAAGTTTGTGTGACATCTTCCATCCCATTTGACCGAGGAAAACCATGCATGAGTCAAAGTTCTCCCATGGACAAACGGCTCGACTTGAGGACAAGTCGCCTAAAAGAGGGGGGAAATGATACGAGCATGCCCCGCGAACTTCATCGAGCAAGTCTGTCAAGCCGAGCATTGACATGTTGGCAAGCTGATCCCAGCTCGTTTCCAGCTCCACGAGCTCCGTCTAGCTCAAATCCAGCTTATTCAAGCTCGATCCAACTTGCCTGAGCTAAACCAAGCTCACTCCTAGCTCATATTTAGCTCACGAGCTAAACCTTAGCTCAACTTTAGCTCACAAGCTAAAACTTAGCTCATTTTAGTTTAAACTCGGTTTTGTCTTTAATACATTAAATAAAATTTGCACATATTCATTTAAGCATTATACTTGTCTTATATTAATATTTGTTATTAATATATCATTGTCATTATATAAATTGATTATGTTCACATAGCCGAATTAATGCATGACATTAATGTGTTCACATCATGCCGAATTTATGAGTGTTCATGAGATGTCTTAATGACTTGTTTATTTCATGTAGGTACATTCCTTTGGACGGTACAATGTATGAATGAAGAAACATCTCTTTTGGGCATTCCACACTCATGAATGAAGAAGTATTAAATGCTGGTGCATGTACGGCTAAATGCAATGTTTCTACAAATTCATGCATGTTTCGAATGCATGTATGGACATTACAGGCTAGTCCATGAATGGATCAAATGCATGGGATGATAGAATGCATGAATGGCTTAAGTCCATGTATGGTGGCTGTCTCTTAACTTTCCAAGGCACTTATTCGGCCAAGAAGTAGCTGCTAACTAATTCTATGTTGACCATAGAACTCCTTGAACATGTTCACACTTTGAATTGACCTATAGGCTACTACACATGCATGGATGGGTTCAAGAATGTCCAAGGGAAGGAATTAACTCAATAATTCAACACATTGATTGAATTAAGTGCATGCACAAAGGGGAGAACGAATTTACTAGGTTCATGCTACCATTTATGAACTTACATGCCATTAAAGTGTTTAATTATGAAGATACATGGTCCATACAAGTGCATGAACGTCCCAAGGAGATGAATGCAACCTTTTGGTGCACATACAAGTCACTTGAAGCCTTTCTTTATGACTAAGCATTCATGCACAAACTAAGGGGGAAGAAAGTGTCCATTCAGCTAGTGCATGAATCTGCCGAATTTATGAACTATTTTAATACATTAGTGTGAACGTTTTTATTATTGTGTGAACACCTAGATGCCGAATTTGAATGGTCATCTATGTGCCTATAAATATTTGTTTTCTTTCATTTGTAAAGGACTTTTGACTTTTGATCGTTTGAATGAACTTTGTTCAAAGAGTGAGTTTTCTCCTCTCTAAATTCGTACGAGTTTTGATCTGACTTATCTAGCGTGCTAGTGGCGTCTATCGTTCTCTTTTGAACTTATCACCTTGCTTTGGTGTGGCGTTCAACCTTCTACAATTCCGCAATCCCACCTTGAACCGAATAGAAATCGGGGTGACACTTTTAGTGTTGAATCGTTTCTGGTGTTTAAGCTCATTTATCCATTCCACCGACTATCCTAGATTTTACCCAACTACAATATCTTTTTACAAAACCGAGCCTTCATTTATCAACTTCCATTTTTCTTATTTTTATACTTAAATCGAGCCTACTACCCTTATAAATTTACCATCACCTTAGCCAACCTTTAAAACCATTTGAAAGCTTCCGCATCTTTAGCCTTATTTCATCCTATTTCCGATAACTCAACTATTCCTCGTCGACGATCGGGCAATCAAGTGAATCGACTCAATCAACCGAGCCGGATCACATCAGTGCTCGTGGATTAGAAGTTGACCAAGAAAAGGTCAAGGCGATCAACGAATGGCTGTGTCCAACGAACATCAGCCAAGTGAGGAGTTTTCACGGGTTGGCAAGCTTCTATCGAAGGTTTGTGCCTAATTTTAGTTCTGTAGCTGCCCCCTTGACAGGTATAATTAAGAAAAATTCTCCTTTTGTGTGGACTGATGAACAAGAAAATTCTTTTAATAAGCTTAAAGAATGTCTAACTAATGCACCATTGTTGTCTTTACCTGATTTTAACAAAACATTTGAGATACAGTGTGATGCTTCAGGTATCGGCATTGGCGTTGCTTTGATGCAAGATGGACGGCCTATTGCATACTTTAGTGAAAAGCTTAACGGAGCTACGTTGAATTATCCAACGTATGATAAGGAACTATATGCATTGGTCCGAGCTCTCGAAACATGGCAACACTATTTATGGCTGAAGGAATTCGTAATTCATTCGGACCACGAGGCTCTAAAGCATTTGAAGGGACAAACCAAGCTCAATAAACGTCATGCCAAGTGGGTGGAGCATTTGGAGTCGTTTCCGTACGTGATCAAGAATAAAAAGGGTAAGGAAAATGTTGTAGCCGACGCCCTATCACGAAGGTACGCACTTGTCAATTTAATGGATTCTAAATTGCTTGGTTTTGAATTTATCAAAGATCTTTATAAATCCGATGCTGACTTTGGTGAAATTTATGAGTCTTGTTCGCATGGTGCTTGTGAAAAGTACTTTCAGCATGAGGGCTATTTATTTCGTGAAGGCAAGCTTTGTGTGCCTCAAAGTTTTGTGAGAAACGTACTTGTAGAAGAAGCTCATAGCGGAGGACTTATGGGCCACTTCGGAATTGCTAAAACTTTAGCAATATTGCATGAACATTTCTATTGGCCCAAAATGAAACGTGACGTAATAAGGAAATGTGATCGTTGCATCACTTGTAAGAAGACAAAGTCACGAATCAAACCGCATGGTTTATACACCCCGTTGCCTATTCCTGATGCTCCGTGGGTAGACATTTCAATGGACTTCGTTTTGGGCCTTCCAAGAACCAAAAGAGGGAGAGATTCAATATTTGTTGTTGTAGACCGTTTTTCAAAAATGGCCCATTTTATACCTTGTAATAAAACTGATGATGCTACTAACGTTGCTAGTCTGTTTTTCAAGGAAGTTGTTAGGTTGCATGGAATCCCTCGAACCATTGTCTCCGATCGCGACACAAAGTTTCTAAGTCATTTTTGGAGGACGTTGTGGGGGAAATTGGGCACCAAACTTCTATTTTCGACGACATGCCACCCTCAAACGGATGGCCAAACCGAAGTAGTCAACCGTGTGCTATCAACTTTGCTTCGAGCTATTTTGAAAAAGAATTTGAAGATGTGGGAAGATTGCTTACCTCATGTGGAGTTCGCATACAATCGAACCGTTCATTCTGCTACGAAATTTTCTCCTTTTGAGGTAGTATACAGTTTTAACCCCATTACTCCTCTTAATTTGATTCCTATGCCTTCTAATGAATTAGTACATGTAGATGGCAAAAAGAAGGCCGAATTTGCTAAACAATTGCACAAAAATATTAAGGATAATATTGAGAGGAGAACCGAACAATATGTTCGAGGGGCAAATAAAGGGCGCAAATGAGTCGTGTTCAAACCCGGTGACTAGGTTTGGATCCACATGCGCAAAGAACGGTTTCCCGATCAAAGGAAATCCAAGCTTCAATCAAGGGGTGATGGCCCTTTTCAAGTATTGGAACGGATCAATGACAACGTCTACAAGATTGACCTACCGGGTGAGTATGGAGTGAGTACAAGTTTTAACGTTGCTGATCTTTCCCCTTTTGATGTAGGTGACGATTCAAGGACGAATCACTTCGAAGAGAGGGAGGATGATATGAGCTCGCCCATGAAGATAGGTGCCGAATCCATGGAGTTGCCTTTGGGGCCAATTACTCGAGCACGTGCCAAGAAGTTCCAAGATGTTGTAGCAAGCTATATTGCTCGATTGTGGAGTGATGGGTTGATTGCCCATAAAACGCCCAGCTCAACTACCTTGATTCGCAATTTCCTACAAGCTGATTTTAGCTTGTGTCAGCTCAATTTAGCTCAATTCGGCACTTAGTTAGTTCAAGGAGCTGATTAAATTTATTTTCAATAAATTTAATTAGTTGTGTTAGTTTAGAATCAGCTCAAATCATTTAATTAAATAAATGTGTCTTAATCTGGACATTTTTTAATTCAGCTTATTAAATATGTTTTATATTAGTACATGCCTTTAATATGTCCATATTAAGTCATAAATTAAATGTGTTTAGTTTAATTACAAAGTTTTAATGTGTCTTGACTAAGACATTTATTAGTGGCTGCTAATTAATTTGTCTTAGCCGAATTAATGTGCAGAATTTTAATATGTCCAGCTGCTGATTTCATGAGTATTAAACTTGTCTTAACCACATTTATTTGATGTTTTTCAGCTAGCTTAATGGCAAAGAAAGCTCATAAAGAAGGAGCATGTATTTGGGCACATGCATGGACGGCATTTAAAGTGCAGCTGCCTTGTGTTTCCAGCTGACTTTTCGTGCAGCTCAATGGACTTCTAGCTGCTGTTTTGAGCTTCTCCAAGGGCCAATTTCGTGGAGAGCAATGGCCAAAGAGTGCCTCATAAATTCCAGCAGCCAATTCATTGGAGGCTACTCATATTCGGCCAAAGAAGCATAATTTTTAAAGCTGTCCATTTCTCTTCTCCATAGCAGCAATTAAGCTCTTTTAAAACATTAACTGAATGTGAATTTTCTCCATTAAAGGGGCCAGCCGAATCATCTTTTTCTAGAAGGTTAATTTTCAGAATTTTATCACATGAATGTAACTAGGAAATTTCTAGGAAGTTTCCTCAAGAAACTTAAGGCATAAGGATCTGATTAGATAGGCTATTCGGCTGCCTTAGTCAAGCTATAAATAGGTCATGTAATTCACATTTTGAGGTTAATGAACAATTTGATAGCTTTGCTAAATTGTGAGGTTGTTTCAACTCTTGTTATTCTCCAAAAACTTGTGAGACTTATCAAACATCTTTGTGGCATCAAACTTGTTTTTGTTTCTTCCTGAACTTATCACTTTAATCCTAAAAGTGTGGCGTTCGATTCATACTAAGGTTCCTATCATCATTGATAGTGGGTCGAAGTTTCTATCCATTTAACAAACCTTCCATCCATCCTTACCAACCTAAGCATTCTCCTAAGTTACGGGTTAACACATTCCTATTGTGTTAGTTCGGCTTTCGAATCCTTAGCCAAATTGCTTCCATTGTTTTCTAATTCATTTCCTAAACCAACAAAACCCTTTTGAGCCTAAATAAACCTCTTTCTTCTAGCCTATTTGAAAAGCCTCAATTTACTCCTAATTCACGATCGGGCGATCTTTACGACTCAATTCGATCTCGAGGTGAGGGCGTATCACATTATTTCTTTGTGAGAGATTGGTGAGGATTTTGAATTGGTGAGGTTCATTTACTATTTATTCTATCTTTCGATTTTCGAACATTTTCTTGAATAATGTCTCAAGAAGAATTCTCTACCGATGAATTTCAATACTTGGTGAATGAGATGGGCCGAATATTGGAGGAAAAACTAAGCCCATTAAAAAGACGTTTGGACCGAGTGGAGGAAAAAGCCCGACGGAAGCAAACTCCACCGAGTCGAGAAATAGAGTCAAGTTCATCACGACGACATTATTCGAGAAGAGACACATATCAAGACTCCTATTCAACAAGGCTTTCGAGACCGCGAGAAGAAAACTTCGAGTCAAAAATCACTCGAGATGAGCGAGAAAGGATGAGCTATTCCTCGTATGCTTCAAAGAAGTCCTTCCCAAAGGATTGTTCCCGAAGAAATGGACGAGAAGTTTATGAAAATATTTTCTCTTTCTTTGAGCCAAATGATTATCTCTTTGATTCTTTCGTGTCATCCGCACATTGTAATGAAAAAGAAAAAGAAATCAAAATAGTGAGAGAAAAAGAAAATGAAGAAAAGAAAATTGCAAAAGAAATTGAGATTGAGAAAAAAATTGAAAAAGAAAAAGATGTTGAAGAAGAAACAAGAGAAAATGAAGATAGTGAGCGAGAACAAGAAAAGGAGAATGAAATTTTAACTAACCCCCGTGATGTTTGTTTTTGTTATGTTCCTTCTTTTCAGGTTCCGACAAATCTCTGTGACGAATATCAACTTCAATATCTTCCTAACGAGCGACGTTTTTGCATGACCGAAAAAGGTAAGGATGAAGTTGAAATCGAACCACACAAGCTTGAAGGTAAGCGAGGTAAGGAATTTTTAAAAACTGAGTCATGGCCATCAAGTTTGAAAGTTGTTGAAAATGACTTTGTTTTAAAAAAATTCTCTTATTTTCATTCGATTAATTGCTATTCTTTGAATGTGGTTGATGTTATTCGGTACGAACGACAAACTAAAGATTTGGTTTTGCATGATGTCGGGTTTTCACGAAAAGCGATTCAAATTTTCAAATATGATAATTTTGTGCATCCATTATTGTCATGTGACAAATCCATGAATTTGTGCAAGTTTGATTTGATGAACATAAAGAGATTTGAATGTTTGTATCTATGGACACGAAAACCCTTTTGGTTTGACATGTTTGATTTACTAAAACACTTTGGCGTAAGTAATCAAACTCGTGTGTTCAAACCTGGAATTTATCGTTTTAGGTTGATATGTGCGGAACTCAAGCATCCTAAATTTTATGCGACAAATTTATGTTTGTTTGATGCTTGGCCTCTGAAATTTAAAGACTCTGTTTATAATTTAAAATTGTTCTTTGATCATTTTATGTGGCTGTACATGAAATTCATTTTTCATTTCGAAAAGGTAAGATCAACTCATGTTTTTGAACCTGGTATCGTTACATATGTTCAATATGTGAATAGTGTTTTAGCCTGTTCCTTTGAGTTCAACGTCTATGGAGACATTACCCTCTTTTAGCATTATGAACCCAACGCTTCGAAAACTGCAAGTTGCCTTTGTGTTTACCCTTTGTTTCAGGTTTTTCAAGGATTGTGTAATGAGCTTCGACTTCAATACCTTCTCAAGGAGAAAAGGTTCACTTTGATTGAAAAAGGTAAAATTGATTCTCAATTTTCCACTCCTAAAGGTGAATCAGGTATGAATTTTGATGTTATGCGACCATCTTTTCTTAAGTCGAATGTAACTAAAATTTTTGAAGACACCTTGATTGCTGAAAATCGCTTGAATCCTATTGTGGTTAATTATTTGATTTTGCTTGATGATGATAAATCCATTTTGAGTAATGATAAGACGATTTTTCTCTTTGGAAAATGTGATGAATTCATTGTTGAGAACATAACCAAACGACAATTGCGAGTGCCAAACATGCGAAATCATGAATCATATGAAACTTTTCATTTGTGTGTTTGTGATGAAGATTTAAATTTCTTGTTCCATTACTCGCATTCCATTTACTTGAACAATGACTTGTGGAAGCAAATTGAAAGGTTCGAATGGTTAAAAACATATTTGTCTTTGTCTCGACCATTTGATGAGTTCTGGATATGGAAGGAGTTTTGTCCATATGATTGTAAGAATGATGTTTTAAATTTGCCTTTTTACATGACTCATACTTGTCTTGTTATGACCATGCATGATCCACATAGTTGTTCTGATCTTTCTTGATGATTAATGGTTGTCTATTTTCATTGATTCATTTGCCATCTCTAATGCCGAATTGTGAGTTCTTTTGCAAAGGCTTATGAACGACTAATTGTTCCATTCATTCAAGGAGAGTTGCATAAGACGGATTATTTTCTAGAGAACAAACAGCTCGACTTGAGGACAAGTCATTTTGAAGAAGGGGTGATGTGATCTCAATCGCATCATGTTGTGGCACCACTCGTTGCTATCATGATTGGCCTAAACACGAGGGCCCCAAGTGCAAGATGAAGCTCAATCTCAGTTCAACAAGCTCAATCTTAGTTTTTCCCAGCTCGAATTAGCTCACATGAGCTTAATTTAGCTCGTTTGAGCTCAATTTAACTTACTTTAGCTCGTTTGAGCTTGGCTTAAGTTTATTTCAACTCATTTATTTTAATGTCTGAATAAATTAAGTAATTTATTCATTTAGCTTAAATTACTACAGCTCATAATTATGTTTTGACTTATTACATGTTTTAAATGTGTCTTGGCTGAATTTAATATGTCTTGTTAAGAATTTATTAAATTTGTCTAATTTAATTTATGTTTAATTAGTGTGTCTAAATTATATTAATGTTTGTTCAGCTGAATTTTATGTGATTAATTTTGGTTCATGTGTTTTTGTAGGTGAGTTGAATTTGGAGAGTAATTAAACAAGGTTCATGCATGATAGGTTCAATGTATGGGACGGTGCATGTAAGGCCTCTTTCAATGAATGGTGGCTGATCCATTTGGCTCCCCAAGGCACCTATTTGGCCAAAAGGTGTCCAGCAACTTAAAGCACAAGCTTGGCCGATCGTATTCCCAAGGCAGCTTCTAAGCCATTTACACCTCAATTTGACCAATCAGCTCCTATACATGTATGGGTGGATTCATGAACGTCCAAAGGGAGGGAATATTACCTTAATTCATCACATTGAATGTATAATGTGCATGTACAAAGGGGAGAACGAATTTACAAGGTACATGTGATACGATCCGGCCCTGTTAATGAATCCGAGTCGTTGTTGTGCCCGATCGTGAATTGGAGTAATTTGAAAGCTTACAAAATAGGCTAGAAGAAAAGGAATTATTTAGGCTCAATAAAGATTTGTTGGTTTAGGAAATGAAACATAAATCAATGGATGAAGTTTGGGCTAAGTATTCAAAAGCCGAACTAACACAATAGGAGTGTGTTAACCCGTAACTTAGGAGAATGCTTAGGTGGTAGGGTGTTGATGGAAGGTTGTTAAGTGGATAGAAACTTCGACCCGCTATAAAAAATGATAGGAACCTCAGTACGAATCGAACGCCACACTTTTGGGATTAAAGTGATAAGTTCGGATAGAAAGACGGGTTGACGCCACAAGGGTTACTTGATAAGTCAGACGAGTCTTTGGAGAACAATGAGAGTTGAAAACAAACTCACAAAGTAAACAAATTTCATATAAAGTTTAAAAGTATATTGTCTAACCTTTTACATGTTTACAAGCCAACTATTTATACTAAAACTAGGACATGAATAGCCAATTCTGGCCATTAATAAGTAACATGAATCAGCCCATGAACCGATTTTAATGATATATGTTCATCCATTGAATGACATTTAAGTCACATTCGTCCCCCCTTGCCATCCATAGATGCATCCTTAGTCATGAAGCAAATGTTTGTTCATCATGGGTAATAAATTTGACTTCTAGAATCTGCCCATTCATCCCTTCAATTTGGATGGTGCTTTTAAGGCTCCTTTGTTTCCCACGAAAAAGGCTCCTAGGTGAGCTCAAACGGCAGCTTAAATGCAGGTTTTAATTTGCTGCTCATGCATTCTCTTAATTGAGACGGCACATTAATGGCTCTATTGAAGGGACCGAAATAGCACATGGAGAAGAGGGATTTTAATGCCGTCCCATGCATAGGGAGAAGAATGCAGCAACCAATTTAATGTCGTCCAAGCATGCATCAAAATTCAAGAGCCATTTATCTTCACGAAAAGGCTCATAGGAAATAGGAATCAGCAGCCCTTAATGAGTCCTTTGCTATGCACGAAAATGGATGTATAGAAACACAATGCATGCTTCCTTTAATGCCGTTCATGCATGCTTCTAAAGGAGAAGTCAACAGCTCTTTAAATGCTTCCCTTTGCTATTAAGTCTATTGTAGACACATTAAATTCGGCAGCTAGCATTAAACCTGCATAATAAATTGTTCTTTAAATTCGTCCCCATATCCATGCACCTGCACACATTTAAATCAGCCATTAACTCAAGTTTAAGGCAAAACAAAAATTGGGTCAACAAGGCATATTAAATTCGGCTGTTTAGGAAAAATGCAGCAGCCAACTTCCCTTTAAATGCCGTTCCATGCATGGGAACATCTCCTTAAATGCATGTTTCCTTTGCCATTTAGCCGAATTCAATGACCCGCAGACACAAAATAAATTCGGTCAAATAATTCATGCACATTACAATTAATTTCGGCAGCCCTATTTGAACATAATTAATCTCATGCTTGAACCAAGACATATTAATTAGCCATATTAATTCGGCTGGACATGAATTAAGTTAACATTAAATTCGGCAGCCACAAGACACCTTAAAGTGGTTCATTAATTCGGCTGAATTAAGTCAACAATTAGACATATTAAATTGGCACTTTAAAGCACTAAAGACACATTAAACAACAGCATTAAATCCGTCCAGACACATTAAAAGCTGTACTAAATAGAACACATTTAAATAGTCTTAGACAATTTAAGCATGCAT